>NC_134129.1:18012500-18235000 GCF_040939455.1 Microcebus murinus | reverse complement strand
CAGTTATTTTAAAATGCAGTATTGACCTCGTGACTTGAGCGTATTATAGATTCACGGAATGAAGTAGATCGCCTCAGACTGGTCCCGGTTCTGAGTCTGGTAGTAGCTGCTGTGGGAGTCAGCATCACTATGACAGATTTAAGAGGGAGAAGAGTAAGATGCTTTGAGAAGAAAAAAGAAAGATGTGGCCGTATAACAAAATGAGAGACATTTGACAGTAGCCTTTCAATGGGATTTTAATCTGCCTTTCCATTTGCTTTCTTTTTCTTTTTTTTTTTTTTGAGACAGAGTCTCACTCTGTTGCCCAGGCTAGAGTGAGTGCCGTGGCGTCAGCCTAGCTCACAGCAACCTCAGACTCCTGGCCTCAAGCGATCCTCCTGCCTCAGCCTCCCGAGTAGCTGGGACTACAGGCATGCGCCACCACGCCCGGCTCATTTTTTTCTATCTATTTTTAAGTTGGCCAACTAATTTCTTTCTATTTTTAGTCGAGACGGGGTCTCGCTCTTGCTCAGGCTGGTCTCAAACTCCTGACCCTTATCTTCAAAAGGAGATGGCCAAAAAAAAAAAAAAAAGAAAAGAATAAAATTATTTAAAAACAAAACAAAAAAAAACTCCTGACCTTGAGAGCGATCCTCCCGCCTCGGCCTCCCCTAGTGCTAGGATTACAGGCGTGAGCCACCGCGCCCAGCCTGTTTTCTTTTCTTTTTGCATACTTAAAAAAAAAAAAAATTGTTTAAAGTTTAAAATGTTAAATGTTAAAAAAAAATGTTTTCAACTCTTCATTAGCTGCACATTCTATTTTATGATTCATTAATGGACGGATGCAGGGAGCTGCTGCTTTCTGCACAGTGGTGTCTGGTGTAGGGCCATCATCCTGGGACACCAATGAGGGAATGGCATCTGTCCTTGGAAAGGGGAGCTTCGTGGAGGTGCCTTCAGCCAAGCTCTGTGTTTCTGTGTTGCAGGAATCACCACGGTGCTGACAATGACAACCATCAGCACTCACCTCAGGGAGACGCTGCCAAAGATCCCCTACGTCAAAGCGATCGACATTTACCTGATGGGCTGCTTCGTGTTCGTGTTCCTGGCCCTGCTGGAATACGCCTTTGTAAATTACATCTTCTTCGGGAAAGGCCCCCAGAAAAAGGGAGCCGGCAAGCAAGACCAGAGCGCCAGCGAAAAGAACAGGCTCGAGATGAATAAGGTCCAGGTAAGGTATTAAACACTCCTGACAACATTTTTGTAATTGAAAAAAAAAAACAACATATAAAATACTGGAGTACCGGCCGGGCAACGCGGTGGCTCAGACTGTCATCCTAGCGCTCTGGGAGGCCGAGGAGGGAGGATCACTCTCAAGGTCAGGAGTTCGAGACCAGCCTGGGCAAGAGCGAGACCCTGTCCTTACTAAACATAGAAAGAAATTAAGTGGCCAACTAAAAATAGATAGAAAAAATGAGCCGGGCATGGCGGCGCATGCCTGTAGTCCCAGCTACTCGGGAGGCTGAGGCAGGAGGATCGCTTGAGGCCAGGAGTTGGAGGTTGCTGTGAGCTAGGCTGATGCCACGGCACTCACTCTAGCCCGGGCAACAAAGTGAGACTCTACCTCAAAAAAATAAAATAAAATAAAATAAAATAAAATAAAATAAAATAAAATAAAATAAAATAAAATACTGGAGTATCTTTAATAAGACTCAGCCAACCCTTCATTTTACATATTTGGGAACTGAGGCTTGATAGAGTTAAGTTCATCTGTATCATATAGATTAATGACATACCTAGGCCTACAGCTCAACCTCAAGTCCGTTATTGTTTATTCTAAACTATTTATAAAACTATATGTAAAATAATAGTGCCAGATCAGCGTGGAAAATAAATAACAGAACTAAAGGGAATACACTCTGTGCTCTTAAGTGGAGACAAGGCCATATAGCACAGTGGTTACAACCAGGGACTGGAATCGAACTGCCTGAGTAAGTTTCTGCCAATAATTTGGCTTCATAAATTCAGGCAAATCAACCTGTTTAAGTCATCTAACCTCTGCCTTCAATGTCTTCATCATAAAATGGAGATTATTATAGTATACCTATCTCACGGAGTTGTTGTAAGGACTCAACGAGGTTTTGTTTTTTTTTTAAATGTCTAGTATTTGGAGCAATACTTGGAACATAGTAGTAAGTACTCAATAAGTATTACCTATTGTCATTAAATACAAGGTATCTTTACTGGCTCCCTAGTAGGGTATCAAGTTTAGACAAAACACTTTTAGGAAAATAACAAGCCAAAAAACAAACTTAGAGATTCAGCCAAACGGTTAACATTCAAAGCAACGCATTCAAATAAACTCTTATTTTTATGGTATGGGTGAAGAGGTAGGCATATTTGCCCTCGAGAATCTTCCGATCTTGTTGGGGAAAGAAGATTGTACTCATATGAGGTGACTGAATTATAAAATGAGACAGGACAACAGTTCGTTTGAGGAGTATACCTGAAAAAAAGAAGCTCCCTGTTGTCTGGGTGTAATGATACCAGCTTTAAAATATGCTAGGAAGGTACCTCTTTTCTGTTCCCATCCCTATCTCAGTTGCCTTCTTTTTTTTGAGACAAGAGTCTCACTCTGTTGCCTGAGCTAGAGTGCTGTGGCCTCAGCCCAGCTCACAGCAACCTCAAACTCCTGGCCTCAAGCGATCCTCCTGCCTCAGCCTCCTGAGTAGCTGGGACTACAGGTATGTGCCACCATGCCCGGCTCATTTTTTCCTGTATATTTTTAGTTGGCCAATTAATTTCTTTCTAGTTTTAGTAGAGACGGGGTCTCTCTCTTGCTCAGGCTGGTTTCGAACTCCTGACCTTGAGCGATCCTCCCACCTCGGCCTCCCAGAGTGCTAGGATTACAGGCGTGAGCCACCTCGCCCGGCCTCAGTTGCCTTCTAAACATACCAGCTCATCCTCCGTATGGTTTGAAATGTGTGTTAATTGATAAATCATGGGAGAAAGCCCTACACAAAGAAAGCGATGTAGATTCAGTGGTGGGAAAACTGAGAAGACATGAACCGGATAGACACTCAAAGACAGGGAGAATTTAGGAAGGAATAAAGGAGAAAGCAGAGAATAGCAGTGTTCTCTGGGGAAAGTAATTAAATGAAAGGTCAAGCAAATTGGAAACAATTTATTCAGATAAAATAAAAATATTATAAAACAAACTTTAACTAAACGCTTTGGGCTTTTGCCTTGATACCAGATATAGATGCATAATATGTTTCTCTCTAAAGAGGACTTGGTGACTGGCCAATCAATAAGTAAAATGTTCCCATCTGACCCATCTTTATTTCATAAATAGGCTGTTTGAGTAGCACTGGACGTAAATGTGGTGAGATCTCACTGGATCTCAAATCAGTTAAATTTTTATTCCAGATGAATTGACTCTTTCAAATGTGAATTCAAGGAGGAAGCATAGAAAAATCCCTCAATTGTCAGGAGACAAAACACTTAAAGAATAATTTTAAAAATGCGTTTTTATTCTTGGAAAGTTAGACTAAGAACTCTACAAATGCTTTCCACAGAAAAATAGACATAATTATGCCAAAACTCAAAAACCAAATCATGTTAAGACAAGGCAGAGGAATTCGTATCAGACTAATCCTCCTCTAAATAAAAATTAGAAACTCTGGGCAACATTTTTTTTTGAAAAATTCTTCTTTAAAACAAATAAAATCTGGCCGGGCGCGGTGATTCACGCCTGTCATCCTAGCACTCTGGGAGGCCGAGGCGGGAGGATCGCTCAAGGTCAGGAGTTCAAGACCAGCCTGAGCAAGAGCCAGACCCCGTCTCTACTAAAAAAAATAGGCCAACTAAAAATAGATAGGAAAAATAAATAAATAAATAAAAACTAAAAAAGAATCAACCCTGAAAAGCAAGGAGCCAACCAACCTGTGTGGAATCCACACAGCTTTTACCCCAAGGCTACACCCAGCTAGAGGGACTTGGGACAGTAAAACTTCAGCAGGAAACTGCACTTTTCCTAGTCTGAGCAGTCAGAGCATGGAATTTGATACTTCCACGGTTTCCAGAAATTTCCGAAAGAAGTGAGCCAAAGCAGAGCCTCAAAATCCGAGCATAAGTTTCCCCAGGTTGGTCCCTGAACTATCAATGTACAGATTAAATACAAAAAAAAAAAAAAAAAAACCCTAGTGCAGGGTGAGAGGGAGCTAGCTAAAACCTCGGAGGGAAAATGAACAGAGATTTTAGTTGCTGTCCACATGTGAGATTAGAGTTTAGGGTTTGAGTCCAGCCTGACTCGGGGGAGGTGGTGAACACATTATGCTTTCTATCAAAATCTTAAAAGGCTTGTACCTTTTTTTTTTTCTTTTCTTTTCTTTTCTTTTGAAACAGAGTCTCACTTTGTTGCCCGGGCTTGAATGCCGTGGCATCAGCCTAGCTCACAGCAACCTCCAACTCCTGGCCTCAAGCGATCCTCCTGCCTCAGCCTCCCAAGTAGCTGGGACTACAGGCATGCGCCACCATGCCCGGCTAATTTTTTTCTATAGATTTTTAGTTGTCCAGCTAATTTCTTTCTATTTTTAGTAGAGACGACGGGGGGGTCTCGCTCTTGCCCAGGCTGATCTCAAACTCCTGACCTTGAACGATCCTCCCGCCTTGGCCTCCCAGAGAGCTAGGATTACAGACATGAGCCACCACGCCCGGCTCCACTGTACTTCTAGATGCTTGTAAACAGTTAGATTTAAATGACATTCGTGCTCTGGTCCCGGACGATTTTCATTTGAGGGATCCCTCGTGTCTGCCTTGGTTCACTGGAGCACAGAGTGGCATTGTTCAGTTATTACACGTTCCTTTTGCTAGCTCTGGCTGGGCGGTCGGGTCAAGAGGTAGCTGTACTAAAGTTTCAGGAGTGCTTGCTTTGTCTTGATTTATATTGCCAACAGCTGCTCAGAAGCCTCTTTCTCTGTGAGCACAGATGCTAGATTCCGACATTAGGAGAGTTTCAAGCTGCAAGGTGATAAAGACTGCAGATTCATAAACCCCTCAGGCACCATTCGAAACTAGAGATGGCATTTAGAGTTTTGAGAGATAGATTTCACAGCACAACTAGACTTTAGGTAAGCTTCCCCTGGGCCACTTTTACACCCGTCTAGAACTCTCTTAGTTGGATATACAGGCCACAATGCCTTCCCATTTGCAAATAAATGAAATGGATGAAATGAGAGCATGGGTGGTCTGTGGGCAGAGATCGATTCAAAGTCATTCTAAGTCTTGAAGGACACCAGGACAATCTACCGAAGATTCATACCCAATGTGCAACTTCATGCCCAATAGTCAAGAAATAGAGGCCGGGAGCGGTGGCTCACGCCTGTAATCCTAGCACTCTGGGAGGCCGAGGCGGGAGGATCGCTGAAGGTCAGGAGTTCGAGACCAGCCTGAGCAAGAGCGAGACCTCCCCCATCTGTACTAAAAATAGAAAGAAATTAATTGGCCAACTAAAAATATATAGAAAAAATTAGCCGGGCGTGGTGGCGCATGCCTGTAGTCCCAGCTACTCGGGAGGCTGAGGCAGGAGGATGGCTTGAGCCCAGGAGTCTGAGGTTTCTGTGAGCGAGGCTGACGCCACGGCACTCACTCTAGCCCGGGCAACAGAGTGAGATGCTGTCTAAAAAAAAAAAAAAAGTTTACAGGGTACAAGTGTGTTTTGTTACACAGATGAATTGTATCCTGCTGAAGCCAGGACTTTCAGTGTACCTGTCACCAGAGTGGTGTCAATTGTACGTGACAGATAGGACTATATCCCTCGCCCTTCCCCTACTCTCTTAGTTTTCAATGGTTTACTTGTGTAAACTACTAATAAATGATGTCACAGAGGAATACTTATTAACATGGAAAGATACACAGGCTATATTATGAACTGACAAAAATAGGTTGCAAAGTAAAATCCATGGATGAACCTGTGTTTATAAATATATATGAACAGGAAAGAAAAAAAAAAACAAAAACTGGAAGCCTAGCAAGATGTTAATGATTGACTCTGAAGGTGAGATTCTGAATTTTTACTTTTTTATTTTTTGTGTCTAGCTTTAAATGTTTCTGTGTACCAATTTTGTAACAGGAAGAAATGCCACACACATGCACACACCAGTGTTTTGTAAGTGGAGACAGATAGTAACTACCATGTTTCCCTGAAAATAAGACAGGGCCTTCTATTTATTTTTCCTCAAGAAGACACCCTAGGGCTTATTTTCAGGGCATGTGTTATTTTTTATTTTTAAGTACGGTACAACCATCTACATTGATTCAAATAGAGTGAAGTCGTCTTCTTCTGGAACATCATCCTCACTCTCCAAACCCCGAATCCCATCCTGAATGTCTTGCGACTCTATTTCCTTTAGCACCACTGGCCCCGATCTCTCCTGTGGAGCACTAGAGCTCTCACGGGGCGGATGAGAAGGGCTGCTCGTGTTCTTTCCTGTTCCGTGACGACACGCATGGGTTGTGCAGATGCGCTGGGCAGCCACGCCCGACACTAGGGCTGATTTTCATAGCCACGCCCACCACTAGGGCTGATTTTCATAGCCACGCCCATCACTAGCACTGTTTTTCATAGCCACGCCCATCACTAGGGCTTATTTTCATAGCCACGCCCATCACCAGGGCTTATTTTCCGGAAAGGGCTTCTATTGCACACATGCTTAGACATTTTGCTAGGGCTTATTTTATGGGTAGGTCTTATTTTCGGAGAAACACGGTAGGTAGGTAGGAAGCTAGCAAGGCAGGTAGAGGGACGACAGTGAGCTAGCTCATCTCCCTGTCTGGGAGGCAGGTAGAGCCGCTGTCTAGGGGTCTTCAAACCTCAAACTTTTTAAACAGGGGGCCAGTTCACTGTCCCTCAGACCGTTGGAGGGCCGGACTATAGTTTTAAAAAAAACTATGAACAAATTCCTATGCACACTGCACATATCTTATTTTGAAGTTAAAAAACAAATTGGCAGCCAGGCGCAGTGGCTCACGCCTGTAATCCTTGCACTCTGGGAGGCTGAGGCGGGAGAATAACTCAAGGTCAGGAGTTCGAAATCAGCCTGAGCCAGAGCAAGACCCCATCTCTACTAAAAATAGAAAGAAATTAATTAGTCAACTAAAAATGTATGGAAAAAATTATCTGGGCATGGTGGTGCATGCCTGTAGTCCCAGCTACTCGGGAGGCTGAGGCAGGAGGATCGCCTGAGCCCAGGAGTTGGAGGTTGCTGTGAGTGAGGCTGACGCCACGGCACTCACTCTAGCCTGGGCAACAAAGCGAGACTCTGTCTCAAAAAAAAAAAAAGACTATGAACAAATTCCTATGCACACTGCACATATCTTATTTTGAAGTAAAAAAACAAACAAACAAAAAACGGACAACACCTACAAGTGACCCACAGGCTGTAGTTTGAGGATGCCTGGGCCTAGGGCCATAAGAGCTCATGAGCCCCACCTGCAGGGGGCGCTGTGGTGAGCAGCAAGTGCATGAAAGCAACCAGCAGGTGCATGAAAGCAAGCAGCAGGTAGGTGCATGAAAGCAAGCAGCAGGTGCATCAAAGCAAGCAGCAGGTGCATGAAAGCAAGCAGCAGGTGCATCAGAGCAAGCAGCAAGTGCATCAAAGCAAGCAGCAGGTAGGTACATGAAAGCAAGCAGCAGGTGCATGAAAGAAAGCAGCAGGTAGGTGCATGAAAGCAAGCAGCAGGTGCATCAAAGCAAGCAGCAGGTGCATCAAAGCAAGCAGCAAGTGCATCAAAGCAAGCAGCAGATAGGTGCATGAAAGCAAGCAGCAGGTGCATCAAAGCAAGCAGCAGATAGGTGCATGAAAGCAAGCAGCAGGTGCATGAAAGCAAGCAGCAGATAGGTGCATGAAAGCAAGCAGCAGGTGCATGAAAGCAAGCAGCAGGTGCCTCAAAGCAGGCAGCAGTTGCATGAAGCACGCAACAGGTGCATCAAAGCAAGCGAGCAGCAGGTGCATGAAAGCAAGCAGCAGGTGCATGAAAGCAAGCAGCAGGTAGGTGCATCAAAGCAAGCAGCAGGTAGGTGCATCAAAGCAAGCAGCAGGCAGGTGCATCAAAGCAAGCAGCAAGTAGGTGCATGAAAGCAAGCAGCAGGTGCATTAAAGCAAGCGAGCAGCAGGTGTATGAAAGCAAGCAGCAGGTGCATGAAAGCAAGCGAGCAGGTGCATCAAAGCAAGCAGCAGGTAGGTGCATCAAAGCCAGCAGCAGGTGCCTGAGCCTGTGTCCCCTCCCTGCCGCCAGGTGGACGCCCACGGCAACATCCTGCTCAGCACGCTGGAGATGAGGAACGAGACCCCGGGCGGCTCGGAGGCGCTGGCGGGCGGCGACGCCAAGGCCACCATGTACGCGTACGACAGCGCCAGCATCCAGTACCGCCGGCCGCCCGGCAGCCGCGAGGCCCTGGCGCGCGCGCGGGACCGGCCCGGGGCGCCGGGCAAGGGGCGCATCCGCCGGCGCGCGTCCCAGCTCAAGGTCAAGATCCCGGACCTGACGGACGTGAACTCCATAGACAAGTGGTCCCGGATGTTCTTCCCCATCACCTTCTCTCTTTTCAACGTCGTGTACTGGCTGTACTATGTCCACTGAGGTCTGTGCTGATGGGTTTGTGTAGACCACCTTCCTCTTTTCTCTCTGGTTTTTTTGTGTTGTTTTTTTTTTTTTTTAAGTCCTACAGGGTCCCCAACCAGCGACACTGCTGAGTGTCTTTGGAGGTAAGAGGTTCAGCCATCAGGTTGCTTTTAGGTCTTGCATATATCAATGTATCCATTTTATTACTGCACCATGTTTACTTCCAAAAAAAAAAAAAGCTATTTTTTTTTTCTCCAGTCTACTGTGGTCCAGGTTATCAGCTCTTTCTAAGAGCTCTGTGAATTGCCATGTTTACAAACACACACACACACACACACACACACACACACACACACACACAGAGCAGTTAGCTAGGTAGGTCTTTAGCTGTCTTTCCTAGTTTGCCCTGGATATTGTACCGATTTATTTTTTTAAACAAAAAAAAAAAAAAAATGAAAAGAGGATCTCGCTGTCCTTCTTGCACTGCTTCCTGGGAAACTGTAACGATTTCATGCTGCCAAAAATAAATAAATAAACAACGCCACAATTTCCAGGATCTCAGAAGAAAAAAAAAAAACAACAAAAAACAAAAAAGCCATTGACGAGTTACAGATTTCCAGGAAGGAAAACAAAAAGGAGCCTAGAAAAGGAAGGAAGACTCTTCCTCCATCCTTAAGTCCCCCCCCACCACCACGCACCCACCCCCAGCCCCTGCAGAAGGGCCCCTCAGCTCCGAGGAAGAGGAAGGAAGGATGGGCGAGAACAGGGCGAGGGGGTGTAAACCCACCCGCCATCCTCACTTGCACGTTATGCTGGATATTCTGGAAAAAAAAAAAAATGCTTCTTTCTCAGACTTTCCAGCAAATTCTCCATTAACATTAGAATCCAGAACCCGGGTGAACCTGGTAGCCATTGAGAACATTTTTCTCTGTCCCTTGAGAATAAGGAGTTTGGGAGGGCAATGGTCGTTTTTTTCTAACTGGCCGTTTCAAAGGAGCAGCCCTGAATTCCTTTCGTTATTAGCCTGGGACCCCTCAACGCCACCGTGCCACGAAGCCATGCCACCGTCTCATGTGCGTAGTTCCTGCTCCAGAGGACGTGAGACAGAGGTGGGGATGGGGTGGAGGTGGTGAGAGCTGCAAGGAAGGGAACCGTGAGCAACTTTTGCTTGGGAAAAATATTGCCCTTTGCAAGAGGGAGGCAAGATTTATGTGCCGTGGAAAAGGTGCCGGGGCAGTTGTCTATACTGCCAAATCTTAAATCAAATAGTATATATTTCTTTGCCTTCCAGAGAGCAGTGTCTAACAGTGACAGGTTGGTCACACTGGCCTCAGCTAAGCCCTTTATGGCTCTTCTTTTTGAGCTCTGGGTTCCAGACCGGAATGAAAGCTCCAGGGAAGACACAACCCCCCATGTTGATATCATTCCGCTCCAGATTTTAAAGAAAACCTTGAAAATCGCAAAGCCACAGATAGGCGGGGCGTGGTGGCTCACGCCTGTAATCCTGGCACTCTGGGAGGCCGAGGCGGGAGGATCGCTCTCAAGGTCAGGAGTTTGAGACCAGCCTGAGCGAGAGCGAGACCCCATCTCCACTAAAAATAGAAAGAAATTAATTGGCCAACTAAAAATATATAGAAAAAAAAAAAAAAAGAGCCGGGCATGGTGGCACATGCCTGTAGTCCCAGCTACTTGGGAGGCTGAGGCAGGAGGATCGCTTGAAGCCAGGAGTTTGAGGTTGCTGTGAGCTAGGCTGACGCCACGGCACTCACTCTAGCCTGGGCAACAGAGTGAGACTCTGTCTCAAAAAAAAAACAAAACAAAAACCCACAGATAAAAACAACAACAATGACAAAAGTCCTGGTCCTTCAAATACACATGCCGGCCCCTAAAGAATAGACCCTATAATTTATAGGGTCGATATACTCAATAACTGCTGTCACAGCTGCTCATAGATTGCTCTTGGTCAGAGTTTGCACAGAAGGGACATCCCTGAGCAATCAACGCGATTCTAAACATGTCCAACCAGCTACAGTTGAAGAGTCTCCCCATAGTATGTTGTTGAACGCTTATTATTTCTTCCTCGGCCTGAGTATCTAGGAATTCCATGTGTTTATTTGCAAAGTTGAATAAAACCGTTAAGTTGACCAACCAGGGATGAAAGCAGTTTGGAAACTGATCCATAGGTCCAACGTAAGAGTTGGGATGTAATAATGGGAATGTTGGCTCCTTTTCAGGATCTGTCTTGCTCCCTAAGGCTGGGATGACAGGATCCAGGATCACAGCAGTATCAGCTGCTGGAAATTACAGTCGTAACTGGAAAGATAAGGCTGAATTCTTACTGAGGCACCCAAGAGGAGAGGGAGTGATGAGATATTCTGTTAGAAAGCAAGAGGAAAAGGGGACTTCAAAAGAAATGAAGTTATGGCAAGATAAGACACTAGTCAGACACTATAAGACACCCTGCTTTAACTGGAAAAATGATCTCAATGGTTTCAGGAGAAATCAGTAGGCTCATAGGGATCAAATTTTCATTTAGGTTTTCCGTTGTATTATCTCACACTTCCTTGGTCAAGGAAATCCCCGGCCGTTGGGCATGAAGTCATCCGTTTGGACTCTGTTCAGCCCCTTGGCAGGGTGAGATGCTGTGCTATTATCGTAAAATGCCCAAAGGGAGTGGAATGTGACTCCATCAGTGATTATAATAAGGTTAACATTCCCAGTGACCACCCAGGAACCACTATACCGCCATTTATTTTAAACCCAGGAAGGGAAATTCGGGGCTGATGCCCAGCAGAAAGGAATCATTCTGATGCCAAAGCATTTTCAAAAAAAAAGCTTTTAAAGACGAAATGACAAATCAGAAACGTCTGTAATCTATGCTCCTTAAGAAAACAGCGTCTCTTCATTTATCTGTTTAGATCATTCTTCTTGGAAAAAAAAAAAAAAAAGAAAGAGCAAATTTGTATTTTTATTATTATTTTTTATCTTGCCTTTAAAAACGTAGAGATTTTGATGCTATAGTTCTAGACCTCGAGCATCTTCTGAGGGGGGAAAAGAAAAGATTTTGAACTCATATCTTAACCTTTGTAAAATGTACAATTATGAATCTGGAATCTACCCATCAGGCATGTCATGGTTTTACCATATTCCCTCCTGGGAAGTAGAGTGGCCACTGATACCATCATGCAGATTCTGTTAATTAGCTGTCATGTTAGAGACAATGGCAGCCAGAAGAATGGAGAAGCCACCATATTTCTGGCTAATGGCCTCTGTCCCGGCTTCCTTCTAAACACCTTCTGGCCAAATCCTTCTCTCCTTGGCCCCCCACCCCAAGCTCCCGGCCAGATCCTCCTCCCCTTCCAGGCTGAAGAGTACATGGGGGGAAAAAAAAACCAATCCTTCATTCCCTAGCTTGTCTCCCTTGTCTTACCCCCCAAAACCGTGCTTATAAACCATAAAAGTTGTTAGACAATCTTAAGTGCTCTCGAAACCGGTCCCCATTCGTGAAAGATTCAGATGGTCACACTAGAGAGGGGTTCCTCTTCCACCACTATTGGATCGTTTTCTTTCCACCGTGAAAATAGCCATAAATCCCCTGCTCTATCTACTTACGTGGTAGCAGAGGCCGAAAGTTGCGTGGACTGTCTCTCTAATGCCACCATCCTGTCCAGGGAACACCCCCCGTGTTCACGGTTCATACACCGCAGCGTAAACCATGTCATACACCTAACCTGTGTAGACCCGGGCAGAAATTCCATCGTCCGCTTTAACGGGGATGGGGACACGCTCATTCCTTCCAGTCACGTCCCTTGGCTTTCGACATCAGGGGCGACAGGTGCATCACACTCACCAGCGCTGGGAGGAGGCAAAGGAACGAGTGAAGGCGTATTTTTGGCTTGACTTGCCCAGGATTATGGCCTCCGTCTTCTACCTTGCCAAATAGAAACAAGCAGACCAGGTTGGCAGTCCCGCTGACTGAGCGATACGTGTTTTCATGCATGCCATCTTCCTTGTGCACTATATTCAGTGAAGGATCTTGAAAATGCAAAGAGCAAAATGTGGCGCAGAGAATAAACTTTGCTTGAAGGGTCCAAGGATAGGCTTTCCTTAAAAAAAAATAATAATAATAATGCAAAATACATAGAAATGTTGACTAAATTCCGTCTTTCTGAAATCAATGACTATTTTATAAATAGTCATTTAAGAAAGAGCTCAATTACGATTTGGCAAGTTAAACAAACAAACAAAAAGATATATTTATAACGCTTCTAGAAGGAAATGATCTCCAAGATTTCTTATGTGGACAATTTTGAACAGTATCTTACCAAAGGGTGATATGTCACCAGTTTTGTCTTTTTTTTTTTTTTTTCCTTAAACGAAATATAATGATATATATAGCCCAGGAGGGAGGGAAAAGGAATGTTCGAGCATTCGCTTACGTTGGTTCAATCAGCGCTTAACCGTGGGATGAGGAGGACAGAAAAGCAAACGTTACCTGTTTCCTAAAAGCAAGCGGTAAACGTAAAGGTAAATCTGTCAACGGAGTGTAGAATATTATGTAAACTTCCTTGTAAATTCTGTACATAGTTCATTGAACTGTTGTTCCCTGTTGCCTGGTGGTCCTCAGCTTTTGGGTGGGACGTTTGAAAACTCCGAGCGTTGTAAATAACGTGAGCCGCATTCTAAGGCGTTTGCTTTCATTCATGAAGTGCACTGACTCGTCATGTGGGCCCAAACCGGAGTCCTTTTAGCTCTTGCTCTTTCTCTGCCGTTTTTACGTGTGCAGTTAGTTGCATTAACTCTGCTGCAAGCCATAGCCAGGTGTCCGTGGTCACTGCCTCTTGCCCCCCCACCACGGTGACAGGGACAGCCCCCCTGGGAGTGGCCTGCAAGCCCTCGGGGCTCGAGACCAAAGGCATCAGCAGAAATGGGAACCGTGGTGAGCTGCTCACGGCCCATGTCATGAAAAGTTGACTTGTCTGTGTCAATCACTCATGGCTACTCATGCACCGAATGATCTGCACTTGTCGAGGGGGTCAGGAATGGGAGAAATGCCCAAAGTCCACAGGTAATCCAAAGCTTCATTTGCACCAATAGCTTTAGCTTCTACTAGCTCCTTCCCCTGAGCACTATTTGCCAGAACTTCTGGTACAAACAGCAGGTGAATGCACAGGTTGGATCAGGGTAAGACAATCCAATGTCCAGATGACGGGAAGGAGCAAAGGAGGGGCATGGTCAATGGCCTTGTTAATACCAACTGGCTGCTTCATTCCTGAAAGATCTAGAGGTAACCATGTCATTATTATTATTATTCTTTTTTTTAAAGCTAAAGAGAACTATTCGTATACATTGAGAATTAAAACAAGGGTTTTTCAACTGAGGGTGAGGATATACGTGGGACACATACTAGTTAAGCATAAATGGGTGTCTGGTAATTAAATGTTCTCAATATCATTTCTCCCAAGTGTTGGTATCGTTCAAAAAGTCTTCGGAATGGTGGGGATATGACGCCATAAGACGTGTTTCCATGCAAACTGGCAATCCCAGGGAGGGTGGTGGTGTCTGCAGAAATTCGGAATAGCCAAGCAAGCAGGGACATGCACAGGCTTTTTAGTGATGTCTTAGGAGTAGACAGTGTCTTTCTTGGAGGTACCAACTTAGCAAGGTTGGACTTTCCTGTTGCCTACATTTTAAGTGCCAGGAGAGTTCAGTGGGCCATCACTGTGAGACGTTTTGCTTCTAGAATGTGCCGACTACGGCTCACCACCGATTGCATAAGAAAAATGCCTTCTTTGAACTAATCGGGGCCAGGCAATGACTACTAGGCCAAGCACACGTCGTGCTTCCACTTTAACCGTGATTTTTTTTTTTAAGATAATAAGTGGAAATCGACCGAACTGATAGAAAATTTCACTGTTGGAGGCTGCAATTTTGCAAGCAAGCATTTGGAAAGAAATCTTTTTTTAATAAAAGAATCGCAGGCCGGACACGGTGGCTCACGCCTGTGATTCTAGCACTCTGGGAGGCCGAGGCGGGCGGATCATTTGAGCTCAGGAGTTCGAGACCAGCCTGAGCAAAGAGCGAGACCCCCCCCCCCGTCTCTACTAAAAATAGAAAGAAATTAATTGGCCAACTAATATATATAGAAAAAATGAGCCGGGCATGGTGGCGCATGCCTGTAGTCCCAGCTACTCGGGAGGCTGAGGCAGGAGGATGGCTTGAGCCCAAGAGTTTGAGGTTGCTGTGAGCTAGGCTGACGCCACGGCACTCTATCCCGGGCAACAGAGTGAGGCTCTGTCTCAAATAAATAAATAAATAAATAAATAAATAAATAAATAAATAAATAAATAAAAGAATTGCAAACCAGAAGACACTAAGTTCCTGGAAGGATAAGGTAAAGAGTTTTGGGTTTGTTATTACGTCTCTTATCGAAAGAATTTCCTATTAGAATTGAAAGGGTCTCACGGTTGTTTGGGGTTTTTTTGTTTGTTTGATTTGGTTTTGTTTGTTTTTTGTTTTTTCTTTTTTTCTAATTAAAAAGCCCTTGGTGTATCAACCATTCCTGGCTGGCCCCTAGATACCTCCGATAGCCCGGAGCAAGCAGCAACTCAGCATTAAGGCTTCAGCCAGAATTCAGTGTGGAGAATAGTAGGTGTATTTCTGAACCATTTGGGAAAGAAAATCACTCTCTTGAACACCACTACCTATCTTTCCTGTCCTGTAGGACAACAGGAAAACACACGAGTGGAAGTAAATCGATAAAAGAGAGGCCCGGTAACATTCTTCGTTTGCCTTGGGTACACAGGGTCACAGATCTGTTAGCTCGAAACAGCCCCATTGGAAAGCCAAAAGACAGGAGCGGTCAGGATTGATTGCTGCCTGTTCTTGTATCTTCCTGGATTTCCTTTTTGAAGAGAAGCAGAGAAGGGGAGACATTTCCCAGTGTAATTTTCTATAGGGTCAAATGACAAAAATAGGGTATGCATGTCCACATTTTGCAAGTTAAGCTCGTCGTAAAATCGATGACTTCTGTCTTCGTTGCTTCCCACACTGTGTAGAGCCCCTGCTTCCTGTTATCCAAGTGAGTTCGATTTCCTTTGTGCTTCCTTAGTTCTGACCTTTCCAGACCTCATAAGCTCTGCCTTATACCCACAAACGGCTGAAAGCTTTGGCTTCTTTGGCCTCGTGTTGTGTGTCTTCAATTCACAAAAACAACAAATTTTAATGTTTTCCCAAATTCCTACTCCCATTGCCTTTAAAAGGGCTTTGGAGGCAGGTTGTATAATCGTAATAACCTCCTCTGAATTGCCTTGGGTAATTTTCCTTTTCGGCTTTTCTGTCCCATAGGGAAAGAGCACATGTGTTTACATGAACCTTCTCTATCCCAGCTTATTTCCAAAAAAAAAAAAAAAAGTGGAAATTAAAATAATTAGCTCAGATTTGGGGAAATATACATTATCTGCCCCAGAGTTTGAAGACAGGGCCATCTCCTTCCATTATAGTTGTAATGTGGTGAATTGACACACTGTATCAATTCTTCTTTATCAAACCTGTTTATTCATGCCCTCCCTTCAGTCTTAATTATAAACCACTTTACAATGTACTATTATTTCTCCCGAGAGGGCTCATCATTCAAATAGCACACCACTGGTCACACACTGTCTTCTACTTGACCCCCGTTATGCTTTCTTTATCTTATTCCTGTTACAGATTTCTACCTCTATGCATCACAAAACTCACTCCTCCTGAGCCTTCTAGCAGATGGTAAATAGGGTCGGCAGTTGGGAAGGTCAGAACGTGACTGTCTAAGTTGCCCCACAAAAATATATAGAACACCTGTTTCCTCCAGACAGCATTTCTATGGATTTAGAGAGTAGAGAGTTTTCTAAACATATTCCAAATGATGTGCAGCCCGACCTTGAAAAGTTAACAGCAAATGAGCTATGTGATAGAGAGAGGGAAATTATAGTGGACAGAAGACACCTTGGGATTAGGATTAGGCACCTAGCCTTTGTGCTATCTCTGCCACTGCCCAGCCGTATGACTTTGGACATGCCACCAGATGACCTCCAAGTTCTCTTCCGGAACTGAACTTCAAGGGCAGTTTTCAAGAGGTTCATTTGCATAAAAGGTTAACAGAAAGATACAAGAGGACCGTGACCTCTGCTAACATAGCCCCACAAATTCAGTAATAATTCTTGAAGCCCACGGGCCGGGTGCGGTGGCTCACGCCTGTCATCCCAGCACTCTGGGAGGCCGAGGCGGGAGGATCGCTCAAGGTCAGGAGTTCGAGACCAGCCTGAGCAAGAGCGAGACCCCCGTCTCTACTATAAATAGAAAGAAATTAATTGGCCAACTAATATATATATATATATATATATATATATATATATATGTAGAAAAAATTAGCCGGGCATGGTGGCGCATGCCTGTAGTCCCAGCTACTCGGGAGGCTGAGGCAGGAGGATCGCTTGAGCCCAGGAGTTGGAGGTTGCTGTGAACGAGGCTAACACCACGGCACTCACTCTGGCACAGGCAACAAAGTGAAACTCTGTCTCAAAATAAATAAATAAATAAATAATTCTTGTAGCCGGTCTTTCTGCTGTCAAGAGAATTAAATTCAGTATTTGTTCATACCCTTTTAAAAATATATATATAGAACTACAGTTACATTTGCAGGTGAGTGGCAAAAAAAATTTTTTTTTTTTTACTATCTTTGTCAGGTTCTATACTACACCATTTCCCTTTAAGAGCATCTTTAAGAGAGCCTCAGGTAACACAAATCAGTGTGGTCTCTGGTCTTTATTTTTAGATCTCTGCAGGACATAGATGTCTTTAGGTTTAAAGACATCTTTAAACCTAGGCAATCAAGGAAAAGCCATGAAACACCCCTCGTGGTGGAAAAGCCAACTTCTAGGTAGCATCTAAGCCCAAATGTTTTTACAGTGCCCTGCCCCGTCCTGGGCACTGTCTTGTGTTCTGAAAGTAGAGTGGCGGATATTTTTGAGCTCTTGGGCAAGAAGCAGCTTCCCATGCAGTTGGAGAAGATTCCAGGTCTTTAGAAGCTCTGTTATCCACTCTCCTTGTTCCACTCACTCCCACTCTCTCCACCCAAACCCCACTTAACTGGCTAAATCCACCAAATATTTTAGGCACAGCCATGAAAAAAACTGAAAGTTGATTTATTCAATTGTGATTGGCATTTGTAGCATGAAAAAATTCCAGTCTCTGAACATGGTCCCCAACATAATTTCCTCTGCAAACAGATGTTCTTATCCTTATAGCTAGGACTACACTGCATTATTATTGACGGAACACTCCGATGTGAATTCCAAGACGCTACTCCCAGAGGGTATTGCCCGCCAAATTTTATGTCCACCAAGCTATAAAGTCTAGAACAATCCAAGAGGGATGGACGGTTTTTGACATCCACCACTGCTTCTCAAGGCTGCATAGAATAAATGTGCAAGGAAATGCATTTTCTGCCCCCAGTCTCCTCCGTTCAGTTGTCAACTCTCCTGTTCTGTTGTTAGGTGTAGTATTGGCTTGTTTGCATAAAAGAAAGATATCATTTGTAAGCCTTCCCTTAGGATGGCAAGGAGCCATCCCAGTTTTACTGGATAAGGTATTTTTCTACTTGATATTCCCAAATACACACTGATTCACTGAGTGGCAGTTGTATTTTCTGCTTCTTTTTTTTTTTTTTTTTTTTTTTTGAGACAGCATCATGCTCTGTTGCCCAGCCAGGAGTGCAGTGGCCTCATCGTAGCTCACTGCAACCTCAAGTAATGCCTCTGCCCAAAGTGCTAAGATTACAAGCATGAGCCACTGTGCTGGCCCTGTTTTTTTTTTCCTTTTTTTAAGCTAATTAACTCATTGTGGAATCTGTTTCCTACATCTTTTTTTTAAATACTCACTGGATAAAGCTTGAAATTTTGCAACAATGCCTCTGAGACATTTTTAGGGAAGCCCCTTGGTTATTCTAACTCACTGCAGTGTCGTGGAAAACAGAATGATATATCCAAGTGCTCTTTCCTGTGTCAGAACGTCCGACACTCTCCCAAGAGGGGAATGCCCATGGTTATCTACAACTACATCTATTGACTGTGTTGCTCAACTCCTTATTTTAAAGAGGGCCAGTAACTCTCTCCATAAAAACTACCATGTGGTGGCATCATTACACAGCCAAGACTGCTTAAGGTTTTGGAAATTCTAAATGATTTCAATATTTACAAGGACAAAAAAAAAATATTTTTTTTTTTTTACATTTTTAAATAAACTTTTTTGTTTTTAACCACCAGGCAGCATTCTGTGCCATCATGATGAGAGCCTAATAGCTAATGTGAAATAAAGTTGGGCCTGTCATTTGAAAGGTTCATGGGAATGAAAAGTGGAAAGTTGAGTATTGTTTCAACACAACTAAAACTCTTCTTGAGAGAAAAGCAACCGGGTTGAGGGTGGCTTGCTTGAAAATTTCTCCTGGCTGATCATCATCTCCAAATGATTATTTCACCTCCTCTTGGCTTCATCCAAAGGGACGTCAGTGCCCTGAGGCTAAGGACTTTGTACAAAGTGAGTGATTGGTCAGCTTTGAGAACAGGGGACTCTTAAGGCTAAAGAAAAGAAAATGACTTTCCTGCCAGCAATGGAACACCTCTTTGGCTACCCCCTCACCTAAAACTTGACTGAATCCAAAAGTTGTTAGCTAAAAACCTCCCAAATCCAATCTATCCCGCTGTTTTAATTCATAGCATTCTGTGCCAAATAGCTGGGGCTTTTTTCCAAAGCAGGTGCTATCTACAGAAAGAAATGCATACCTTCTGTTGCCTCTCAAAATCCGTTATGCTAAACTCACCAAATACGTTAGGTGTTAAATGTTTTATTCTTTGTGTTTGGAAACCACGTTATCAATTTGCTATCTACCCTCCTACCAAACATGATTTTAGCTAACTCCTATCCTGGTTGATATTACACAGTCCTTGTACATAAAAGAATCTCTTTCTCCCTATTTATTTTCAGCAGGCAGAAATCCTTTCATTGCAAAGAAACATAAATTATAATATTTTAATGCTCTTTTGACATAAGCATTTGCTTTCTTACATATAAGCAGGTGATACTTTTGTATACCTACCAGACCACTAAAGAAGCTATAGCAATGGCAAGAATGAGTATTTCTGTAAAACCTGTAGAAATTTTAATGTTAACAGGACAGGTTTAACAAATGCCAAGAAAGGAAAAGGTGGACTCCTTACTTTTATAATTCAAGTTTTCTATTTTGTATCGATATATGCTGCATTTTCTGATTGAAATTGCTGTTCTGTCTAACGAAACTTGTGATTTTTCCGTAGTTGCTTTTTACATTGGAAAGCAAAATTTCATACAGTGTGTGTGCTTGATCGTACCCTTTCTGTTAGGGATTTGGATATTCTAACCGTTTCATTAATTCCTTTGTATGTGCTTAAGGTATGTGGTGTTAGGCGTTTGTTATTTCGAAAACTGTCTGTGGACAAAAATCCATGAAGCCTGTAGACTGTGATTTATACACACGAAAGAAGAAATCGATTTTCCTCTAAGCAGTGAATCAGTGAAAAAGAAACCGTTCAGTGGCCTCTGATTCCTGACCCTTCTACCCTTCATGGCCTTTTTCTATTCTTAATCATTCCTCGAGTACTCGTGTGTATTCTTGTAAAATGCAAAATCAATTTACATGCAATCAGGTATGGACACAAGAAACGCTTGTGCTCTCGATTTCAGGACTCACAGATACCTAACAGGACTGTAGTTCACTCGATATTTTTGTTAAAAGTGTGGCTTTGCTATAAAATAAGTTGCTGTTTGCTTTGCTTTGGTACTATAAGATCTTAAATGTTGCAGCAAATGAAAGGAAGAAAACACATTTGAAGGCTGGTGTCAAAACCCATCAGCTATACTTTAAAAAGTCGTTGTGCAGCTTCTGAAATGTAGTTTATTGCTGTAAATATGTACAATTTATGTTAGCTCGTTTATTCCAAAAACACGAATAAAACTTTTTTTTTAATTAAAAATGTCTACATACAAAAAGCTTACTTTGTACTATGCTTTAAAACATGCAAGATTTCGGGCATATCTTTTTATAATCCTTAAAAGTGTTTAGAATTTTGAATCTATCATTTGAGAGCTTTTATTGTAAAATTTAATACAAAACTAAATCCCTTTATTTGGAAGAAATTCTTTGCAGAATTATCCAACAATCAAAAAAAAAAAACAAAAAAACAAAAAACCAGCACTTTTCCAAGAGCTTATTTCTGTACCACTTTTTTTTTTTACAAAAATATTCTTTAAGATAACGTCTTACAAACATTTGAACATTAGGAGTGTTTATATATTAGGGGAAAAAAGAAGAAATGAACAGTCTCCTTGTATTCAAAACTGATGCCTAAAATTGACGTACAGCATCCATTTATGAGATGCATTGTGTCAAATTTCTTTTAAAATCTCCACTGTAAATATAAATATTAGAGTTGGCCTATATGTCAGTCTTTCTCATTTGAAGATCTCCAATCCCCAAACTCATTCTCTCCCTTCAGAAAGAATGTGTTGACAATAAAATAATGAACAGACTAAAAGTGTGAAGTTTATTTATCAATCGATGATTAGTAAGTAGCTTTTTAAACAAAGTCTAATTTCAACCCTAGTGATGACTTTAACATTCATCTCACAAAATTACTGGGAATCACCACTTTATAAGTTGATCCTCATCCTATAGAATTAGAGGGATTTTTGAGGCATTCTATTATTCTAGCTACTGTTTCCAGAAGATTATGTTATATAATGGGAGAAATAAATGGCCATTCTGTTTTATTTAAATTTAGAAAAGGAACAGATATATATGAAACAAGTTTAGGATTTGCTATGTGAATAAGAAGCTTAAGTAAGATTTAGCATCCAACATCTTCCTAAACAAAGAAAAATAAAGTGCTTATTAATTCAGCAAGTATTTTAACAGTAATCACGCAAGGGCAATGGGAAAAGACTAGGGTAAAGATATCAAATCTTCACAGCCTCAGAAAATTACACTTTCGATGAGGAGCCCAAGTAAATAAATGATACTAGGGCAAACCCGCATATCCAAACATTCACAATAACTACAAAACGAGTATAAAAGTGCCCAGACGGAACTAAGTAAAAGTCTTTGTCATACAACTAAAATGCAAGAGGGTTCTGCTCCAGGCAGTTAGAAGCGTATGTCTGTGCAGTCACTGTACCTGTGCTGTCACTGGTGTCCAAGTTATTTCGCATCTAAATCCACTGCATCATTTAGTTCTTAATTCTGAAAAATTTCGAACCTACCCACCACCCAGAGTCTGCAAATACCAAAAGTCTACAACTATCAAGTCACACTTGCCTCATCTAATCAGTTGTAGGGTTTTCTCCTAAAATATTTTAAAGCATATCTTCTATGTCATTTCATGTATACATTATTTCTATAAATTATGTGCATTTTTAAAAAGCTAATCATAATGCCATTCCATTATCTTAGCTAATAAAAATAATAATTATTTGACATTTAATGCCCAGTCCCTATTCACATTTGTGCTGCAATTGTCTCCAAAATGCCTTTTTGTAGTTGCTTTTTGTCTAAGCCTATCCTCATCTGTATGGTGAGAAGAGTAATAACTGCTCTGGACACCTCAAAGAATAGGCTCGTGCTCTGAAGAGTCATAAAGCTTACAAATAGTAGGCACCAATTAATTATGTATTATTGATTAGTGAGTCATGTAGAAAGTCATTTGAAATAAAGCAATACATAAAAATAAAATAAGACGTTTTTATTTGTCCAGAATGCTTGTTTTTAAAGTTAACTGAGGCTAAAAATGGTTTTCCAATGAATGTGTTAATATCCAAAAGTGTTAAATTCAATATTAAGAGCTTGTAACAAAAATGAACCTGTAAGCAGTCTTATTTGCTATCTGAATATATACACTATACAATGACATATTTTCTTTTTATCAGAGCATAGTCTCCCAATCAGACACAGAGATGCAAAAGTAACGTGTTATTTTCATCTTTCCACAGTCTAGATTTCCATTTCTAGAATTCATAAACTCAAGATTATTCGTACAAATTTGGGGTGTTTTTTCTTGTTCATGTCTGATGAAGAGCTGTTCTCTAAGACATTTTAATTTTATAATCATTCCTTTGAAATATGAGAAAGATATGTAATCTCCTGAGTTATATATGCAGCTGATACATTCTTTTACAAAGTTAAAATATCACAAATTATATATCCATATGTCCTTGCTATTCACATAATTCAAGCAATATTCAAGTATATCTGTGCTTTGTGTGCTTACATTACTTTAGAACCTATTTTTTGCTTTTCAATAAAAGTATCTACAAAGATCTTGCGAATATTTAACAGATGAGGCAAAACAATCATTATGAAAATATAAACAGCTACTATAGATTTTTCGTCTTTCATTTTATGCATTTCCTGTCAACCATGTAATTTCCTGTTCTTCAGAGATACTGATGAATTTGTATCTCTGTAGTTGCAACACTGCTGCTTCCCCAGGCCGGTGCAGCAGTCCAGACGTCGCGGGGTTTCTGAACACACGGCATTCTCTGCCATATCCACTGCAGCGGCGAAAAATCTGACAGCGCTGGTGTTCGTCATTTCCAGCTATTTCAACTGCAGGACCACCTTAAAACGCAAAATGAGGGGAAAACATCAGGTTATGCCAGATTGATGTGGATATGCACTAAATACCACGCTCTGCAATCTCTGAAGAAGGGCGTGGAGGACTGGTAGCCAGCAAGGCAATGCGCGGTGACTGATGGCCCATTCCTGCTGGCTCCGGGGTTCAGATCTGGGAGTGTCTACACCAGCTCCACTGCGCGGCCACCCTTCACACCTTTAGCCCCACCCTGCCGTGCAGCCAGGGTTGAGGTGCCAAGTCTGGTCACTGGACGTGTGGAACAGTCATCGAGACACTAAAATATTCAAGCAAGTTTAGAGTATGGCGGGAAACTGAAGTTTATGGGGGTTTTAAGAAGGCAGGATGAAGAAGACTGATTGGCGGCGAGAGAGGTTGGTAAGAATAACTGAGACGAGGGAAAACACTGGAGAAACGCTGAGCAGCAGTGAAGGACACACACATATCAAAACAATTACGTTCATGTCTTCCTCAGAGCACGTTTCTACTGTTTAAATATTATTTTTCTCATTTATTAAACACTAGGAGTGGTTACTGTTATTTAGCCACTCTGTTGTAGATGTGAAGTTTGGGGACATTCATTGGTTCCATTTTGTCTCAACCTGATTTTGCCATAATAACTATAAGCCGTATTTTGTCTCCCGTACTTAGAGAATTATAAAAGCAAATTTCTATTGTTTGTCCAGTTAAATAAGCCACTTTTTTTCAGGATCATGACCTTTTTTAAATCATAAAAAGTCTTCAGAATCAACTAATTTCATGGCCCCAAGGTAAAAATTTTATTTTTATCACTGGTGAGCACTGAAGCAAAACAAATTCAGCTGTTAGAATAGCGCTATTATTCTTTCCAAAATAACTACATTGATACATTATGCTTAAAACTAAGTAAATGAACATTACAAGTTATAATTAATATCTAAAACCAGAGATCAGAGCATGCCAAAGTATTTTCTGTGCTAACATAAAAGTATCAGGGGGGAGGGGAAAAAGAAACATTAAAAGTGAACTATGATTTTTCTTATACTGCTTTTAGGGTATCAATTAAAACTTAAACATTTAAATCATATAACAAAACCAAAACAAATACCTTATTAGCTGCTTCCAAGGAATTTATTAGCTTCTGCAGCTCTTCTTTACTCATTTCAACAGAATACGGTTTTACTTCACCATTTTCTTTTACATCTAGATGAAGATGTAAAAGTGGCATTTGTAATGCAGCAATCTTGTCACTAGAAAGTGCAAGCTGTTTAAAATGAGGAAAACAGTAATTAATAAATAGTAAAAACGACGATATTAAATATGCATCCAAACTTAGTAACAGTACATTTTTGGCCAGATGCGGTGGCTCACGCCTGTAATCCTAACACTTGGGAGGCCGAGGCAGGAGGATCACTCAAGGTCAGGAGCTCAAAACCAGCCTGAGCAAGAGCGAGACCCCATCTCTACTAAAAATACAAAGCAAACTAATAGGCCAACTGAAATATATAGAAAAAATTAGCCAGGCATGCCTGTAGTCCCAGCTACTCGGGAGGCTGAGGCAGGAGGATCGCTTGAGCCCAGGAGTTGGAGGTTGCTGTGAGCTAGGCTGATGCCATGGCACTCTAGCCCGGGCAACAGAGTGAGATTCTGTCTCAAAAAAAAAAAAAAAAAAAAAGTACATTTTTAAGAAAGTATTCGTATTTGCTGGCAAGTATACCTTTCCTATAGGAAAGGTAAAAGAAATAAATTAAACTCATGTTTAATAGTCTTCACATAGTCTTCAAATATTCTTCACATATTCAAAGAATAAAAGGGAAAGGACACCGGATAAAAGGGAGGAAGTGGGTAGCAAAAAAAGACGACAAGCCACCAGTTTTGTGGCAGAAGTGGATAGCTAGATCAGAGACATCCCTGGGAAGTACCAGAATGACCCAATGCAGCAGGAAACACGGAGGTTTATTAAAGAAGATTAAAGACACCAAGATGAAACATCATGCACACGATAAATGAGACTAAAAATATGGGTAAACTCTCAAAAATTAAGATGCTTAATTCATGATCAGCTATCTACCAGACTATTGATAAATATGGTATCAAGATACAATCTTCGATTAGAGCCACTCAACAAAAAAAACACATTTACCTCGCTTCTTAGTTTGTTTCTGGAGTGTATACTAGGGGAATTGGAAGAACCAAATATTTTTGGTACTGATATACTTTTTAAAACAAACATTACAGCTTCATCAGCAGATGCCAAAGAGAAACTCAATTTTCCTGGAATCTGAGAAAGAAAAACCCACAGTAATAGAACCTTTTTTTTTTGTTTTTGGAGTGCTACCACTTGCAAAAAATGACTTATGCAAAGGTAAGGGATACCTTTCCTAACAAAAAAACTCAAAATATCTCCATTGTGGTAAACACACTACAGAATCAAATCCTTACTTCCTTTCTCTCACCTAAAAACAGGATCCATAGTTTCTGAGATTTTGAAGTATCACTTTCAGGTTGTCCACACAGGGGATAATTCTTCTCCTCAACATTCCCAACAAATGGTTTCTCAGCCTATGCTTGAATACCACCAATGAGGAGGAGCGTGCTACCTCAAGAAAGGGTTAAAATCATTTCCAGACACTTGCAGGTGTTAAAAAGTCCTTCCCTAGGTTAAATTTGAATCCATCTTTTGCAAATGATACACCTAAGCCTTTCTCCTCGTCTCTGGAACCATAAAACCTACGTATATTCCCCCATCCATATAGCATTCGTTTTTTTAAAGGTTAAGTACCATGCTTCTACTAGGTTTTATCTTTTTCCGGGTACATGGTCTCAGTGTCCCACAGAAATTTCACATACCATGATTTTAAGTTCCTGGTCATTCTTTACTTGTTGGGTTCCAATTTGTTTAATTATCTCTTAAGTTTGGCAGCCAGAACTAAAAGGATTATTAAACTAAAAAGATATAACAGTTGAAAACAGAATCTATTAGAACTACCTCTTGAAAAACTGCATTTCTACTAACAAAACGTAAGACTGAATCAACATCAATCAAGCTATATTTTGGTGAACCAAAACAACTAATATTTCTCATATATGCTACTATTAACAGCTCTTCCTTTTCTATGTTTATGAAAACATAAAATCTTTATTTAAATGAAAAATCCTCTACTTAGGTTATCCCTGATGAATTTATCTAGTCCATTACTGCAACTGGCTGTGAAATAATTTGATTTTGATTATGTATTTATATTACATATTTACTATATCTCTAGCTTTGTGTCACCCTCAAATTTGATAAGCATAATATTCAGACAAATGTTAAAAATGGCCAAGACAAGAGCCACAGGAACCTTCTTCTTAGCTAACACAAATTCATTCAATTTTGAACTTAGCTACTATTATTTTCCCATGTTTTTCTCCACTTAATCTACAAAGACAACATAGGGAAGTTTAGCCAGGGTCATGCTAAAATTAAGGAAAAAAAAATATATTTGTTTTCTCTTCATCTACTGATGTGTAAGTACCACACAAAGGACAAAAAGTTGGTCTGAAATTGTTCCTTATGAACCATACTGATCATGACTCTCTTCAAGGTGGTTTCAAAACTGTTTTAGTAACACATTACAGATTTCCCTCCTAGAAGCAGAATCACATTTACCAATCTCGAGAAAGCTATGAAGTCTAGAAAGCTGTAGCCAAAAATATATGTTGAAGATATACTGCCCCACGACTTGTGACATTTAAGGATTTACGGGTCTAGTTAAATTTATTACCAATGTAATGTTCCTATACACATGATTTGGATGTTTGTATCGTACCTATACCCAAGTCAATGCAGAAGATGTAATTTAATCTATCTTTGATTTCCCCTGGGACAATATATCCTTGAAATGACAAATTGCAGATATATAATATCATTATAAAAGAGAGTGGAGCCCCAGTGGGAACCTGGTGGGCTTTTTCTACATAGTGGACTCGAAGATCCCACAGGTCGTCAGGATGTTCGTAGGCTCTCCTCCTCCACACAAAGCGATACGGACACGCTTTTGAATCCCAGAAGTCAGAAAAGCAGAACCGGGTACTGCTGGCTGTCACCCTCAACAAACACAGCCCTCAGAAGCAGGCTTAGATTGAGCCCCTGAGAAATAGTTTATGAGAGAAAGACCCTTCCTAGCACCCCGAGGCAAGTATGGTAATATAACCATGAGTAAAAGGCAGGGTAACTCGACATGCCAAAGGAGTGGGTCAGGGACAACCACTATGCGTGAGTCTGCCTCTTTCAGGCCTCCACCCCAGTCGGAAACAAAGAAGTAGAAGAAACCCTGGGAAGTGTCTCCAATAGCGCACACCTCCCTGGTGTCGTCAGAAATGAAACTCTGGGTCCATCATACCAGAGGAAAGAGGCGTGCCATGGAAGAAGCGAGCCAAGCCCCAGAGGAGGGCCAGCCTTTAAGCGATCGAAAGTAACTGTTTAAGGAAAGGGAAAAATGAAAAACGTCAACATTTTTTTTTTTTGCTAACCTTTCTTTGATTATTTGCTCTGTCTACAGGATGGAGAGACCACTCCTTAGTGGGGATTTCCCAGGCTACTGCCTCTTCTGTTGATCAGTCACCTGTATGTGGTTTCTGCATTTGCAGAAGCTGGTCTCTCGGTCGCCTGCAGGGTGCTTGCCTGCCCAGCCCTGCGGCGGAAACTGTCTACAAGGCATCAGTCCATTTCGCCTTGTCAATCCGCATTGTTGTGGCTGTTGCTCATGACTTTTTTCGCCTAGTGATTTGTTATTGTAAATATACCGCCAAAGATCTGTGATGACATACGTAAGCATGAACCTCCCATCTGAAGCGTCGCCCCCATTTCAGCAGGGGCCGCTGGACACTGTCCCCCCTCCCAGATACGGAAGGGAAAGACTGAGACCGGGGAGTATGTAACAGAGGGAATGGCCTGGAAAATTTCCCCCCACTCTTTCGGGAACTTCAGCCGGGCCTGCATCCTTGAGGCAGGTTAAGTCTTCTTTTAAAACTCCCAGGTAATGCCAGTCCCCAACGTGGGCGGCTGGCAGAGTCCACAGGCGTCCTCTCTGACAGAGATGGGAAGATCAGAATAGTTAACCACAGTAACTGCCTGAAGCCTAGAACCCTGCCTTTAAAAGCTCTGTATTTCTGCCTATGTTCAGGGAATTTGGGATTCTGAGATGAGAAGGTCTATCATATTTCCTCCTTTGTCGGCAAAGTAAACTTACTTTCCTGCCTCCTCAAAAAAATAAAAAAATTTCTCCATATCCAAAAAGTGAAATTCAAAATATACATACTCATAAATAGATTCTCACCTTTAACTGCCAATCAAAATTCTGTAGTTGTGCAGAGGAAATATCAACTATTTCTCCTAACAGAGCCTGCTTGATCTCATCTTTCCTACTTTTCAAGCATTTCATGATCGCTTCTTGATGGCATGAGTTCAACTGATTCAACTGCTGAAATATCTATGGAAACAAAAATAAATTGGTCAGAAAATAAAAGGGATTTTCTGTTTAAAATGTAAAAGCATAGGTCCACTCTCACACACCTAAAAGATAGAAAAAGAAAAAAAGACAGAGAAATACTTCTGTAAGCACAAAAAGGATGAGAATGAGTAACCAGCAAATAGGCTTTAACAAATTTCTGCAAAACAAAAGGACTGACTGATGAAGCAGCATGGAAGTGGATATACCTGGAGAGCACCAAAGTGACACAGCAACACAGTTTGAGTGTCCCTGATCCTAAAATCAGAAACTTCTTGAGTGCAGACAGGATGCTCAAAGGAAGTGCTTATTGGAGCATTTTAGATTTTTGGATTAGGGATGCTTCTCTGATAAGTATAATTCTAATATTCCAAAATATTAGAATTGAAAAAAATGAAAAAATTCAAAATCTGAAACACTTCTGGTCCTAAGCATTTCAAATAAGGGATACCCAACCTTTATCACTATATCAGACAGTGTAGTCCTTGGCAATAAATATTACAAGAAATAGAGAAAAATGGAAAAAGAGCCATTCAACAGAAATAAATAACAAACATAAGCATGTGTACGCTTAATAGCATAGCTTCAAAATATATAGAGCAGCAAAACCTGGCAGTACTAAAAAGAGAAATGGATAAATCTACATTTATAATTAGAGATGTTAACACAGTTACTCTGAGTGACTGGCATAAACAGACAAAAAAAAAAACAGTAAAGACACAGAAGAATTGAAAATAGCCTAATCAGCATATAAAACACTATACCAAGAACTGTAGAATACACATTATTTTCAAATGTACATGGAATGTTCACCAAAATGTACCGTATGCTGAGCCATTGTACCGTATGCATAGCAAACCATGACAGATCTCAAATGACTGAAATAATACTGCTTATATTTTTTGACCACTGTGTATGTAATAAGGTCATAACTGATAAGAAAAGATAACCAACAAATTTCCAAATATTTGAGAATTAAGTAACATAATATTAAATAAAGAAATAAATAAAAATCAATCTCATATAAACTCTTCCAGAAAACAGAAAAAGGAAAACACATTTCCCAATTCATTCCATGGGCCAGAACAAAACTTATTTAACACCTTGACAAGAGTATTTCTAGAGTGGGGGGAAAAACACACAGGCCAGTATCATGCAAATACAGATGCAAAAACCCAAAACAAAATATTGGTAATTCAAATCAAGAGCTACATCAAAGATAATGCCACATGACCAAGGGGGTTTATTCTGGCAATGTAAGCTTAGTATGACATTCAAAAATCACATTAACAAAATAAAGGAGAAAAAATAATAAATTCGGGGGAAAAGCATTTGATAAAATTCAATACCTATCCATAGTAAAAATTCTCAGCAAAGTAGGAATTGTAGGAAACTTCTTTAATCTGATAATGGGTATCTACAAAATCATGGAGTTAACATACTAAATGGTAAAATAGTTAATTAACACTTTCTCCCTAACATTAGGAATAGACATATGTCTTCTACTGCTTTTTGTTTTCTTAAAAAAAATACCGTTTGAAGATGTTAGCCAGTGCAATAAGGTAATAAAGAAATAAAAAGTGTTAAAATTAAAAAAGAAACTGATTGCATACAACCTTGCTCACCCCAAAAAATCTACAATTAGATATAGTAAATAAATTTAGAAAGGTTGTTAGATACAGGCTAAGTATATAAAGATCAACTGTTATTTGTACATGCTCGTTAAAAAACAACTGAAAAAAGGGCCGGGCGCTGTGGCTCACGCCTGTAATCCTAGCTCTTGGGAGGCCGAGGCGGGCGGATTGCTCAAGGTCAGGAGTTCAAAACCAGCCTGAGCAAGAGCGAGACCCCGTCTCTACTATAAACAGAAAGAAATTAATTGGCCAACTGATATATATATATATAAAAATTAGCCGGGCATGGTGGCACATGCCTGTAGTCCCAGCTACTCGGGAGGCTGAGGCAGAAGGATCACTCGAGCCCGGGAGTTTGAGGTTGCTGTGAGCTAGGCTGACGCCACGGCACTCACTCTAGCCTGGACAACAAAGTGAGACTCTGTCTCAAAAAAAAAAAAAAAAAAAAAACTGAAAAAAAATTAAAGAACATAAAAAACATCATTTACTTAGAAACAAATCTACCAGAATATGTGTAAGATCTCTACAGTGAAAACTACAAAATATTAGAGAGGGAAATTGAAGCTAACCTAAATAAACAGAAAGCTACCCATGTTCATGAATTTGAAAGCTAAATATTGTTAAGAATTAAATTCTCCCCCCAAATGATCTAGAGAGCAGTCTAATCTCTATCAAAATCCCCCCAGGTTCTGTGGTTAAAATTGACAAGCTGATTCTAAAATGTACACAAAAACACAGAGGACCTTAAACAGCCAAGGCAATCCTGAAGAAGCATGAGGCTGACAGTGTTCTACTACCAGATATTATGATTTTATTTAATGTACCTTTAATTCTGCAGTAATTAAGAGCATAGTGTTGGCAAATATAGAAAAGCAGACTAATAGAATACAATAAAGAGTCCAGACACAAACCACACGCATACGGCCGTCTGACTTACAACAAAGGCTGCGCAGCAATCTTGTGGGGAAAGGATGATCATTTCAATAAATGGTACTGGGTCAACTGGATAGTGAAGTGGAAAAATCTGAATTTGACCCCCACTCCATACACAAATACTAATTCAAAATGCATCCGTAACATAAAGGTGAGAGCTAAAGCAACCAAGCTTCCATACAAAAACATACAAAAATACCTTCATGTCTTTGGCACAAATGTTTCTTAAATAGTAAATTAATAGCTCTAGCCATCAAAAAAAGTATTGACAAACTGAGCTTGATTAAAATTCAGAACTTCTATTCACCAAAAGACACCACTAAGAGAGTAAAAAGGCAAGCCACACAATAGAAGATACTTAAAATACATCTAGGCTGGGTGCGGTGGCTCACGCCTGTAATCCTAGCTCTCTGGGAGGCCAAGGCGGGCGGATTGCTCGAGGTCAGGAGTTCGAAACCAGCCTGAGCAAGAGTGAGACCCCGTCTCTACTATAAATAGAAAGAAATTAATTGGCCAACTAATATATATAGAAAAAATTAGCCGGGCATGGTGGTGCATGCCTGTAGTCCCAGCTACTTGGGAGGCTGAGGCAGGAGGATTGCTTGAGCCAGGAGACTGAGGTTGCTGTGAGCTAGGCTGACGCCACGGCACTCACTCTAGCCTAGGCAACAAAGTGAGACTCTGTCTCAAAAAAAAAAAAAAAAAAAAATACATCTAACAACGAACTCATATCCAAAATATCATAAAAATCAATGACAAACACATAACTCCATTTTTTTAAAAAGTGAGCAACCTACACAAGTGTGCTCAAATGATTTCTGACAAAGATGGAAAAGAAATTCAGGGGAAGAAGGATATCACATGACCCTGAGATTTTACGTGAAGATGTCTACCCTGAGTACGCAGGAGACACACATAAAAATGTTGCAGCAGCATTACTTGTAATAAAAGAAGCAATTACATAACTGTTAGTAGGGGGATAAATAAATCTTACTTAATTCCTATCATCAGATACTATACAAGGGGTTAAAATACATGAACTACATCCACATTTATCAACATTGATTAATCTAAATTAATCAACATTGACTAATCTAATTTTAAAATGCATTCATGTTATCATTTACAAGTTACACACTTAACCACCCCCAAATACTTCTATATATTGCTTAAAGATTTAAACATACACACTATATAGAATACAAAACACGAATGCCACCTTCAGGAGTGGTGTTCTCTGGGTGAGGGTATCATATCTAGTGGGGCATGAGGGAATTTAGGTTATCTGTGTAATGCTTTATTTCTAAAAACAAACAAACACAAACCTGAAACACATAAAGTAAACTGTTAACAACTGATGGTGGTAATGGGAATGTAGGTGTCCGTTATATAACTTCCTGTTTCCTTTTGTATGCTTTAAATGTTTCGCAATTCAAATAGTAAAAACAAAACTGCAAAAACACAGAACTTCCATGATCAGATTTTCCACTTACAATTATGAGGTTTTTGTTATATAATATGTATTACTTCCTGATGATGGTCCTTATATTATACAGTGCTCTAAAGATTAACTCAAAAAAAAACTGAGCATTATTTGTTATTTAGTATAAAGTATTGAAATGTAAAGTTACCTCTTCATCAGATAAATTTTTACCAACTACCGCTTTGAAAAATTTCGTAACATCTTCTAGAACACTCTTCCATTCTTTTGATTCCCAAATACTGTTATAATCCTGGTAGAGAGGATAAGCTCGGCCACAAATGCCATCAATTATTTTGTGAAGAAGCTGGAGAGAAAAAAGGAAATAAATTTACTTATAAGTAAAATAAAACACATTTCTCTTCCTTGTAGCAAACAAATGTTGTCGGGAGAAATTCATGTTATCTGCAAGAGAAGCTGAGGTTAAAATGTAGCTACTTTTAAAATTATTCTTATTAATTAAAAATCAAGGTCCACAAAAATCCCAGACTTTCTATTTAAGTCCACCTTCAGAAGCTAAATAATTTTATAAGTTATAGAAACTATATACTGAGGAGAAAAAAAAAAAAAAAAACTACTGCTTTTGCAATATTCCTGAAAGGAAGATGGTAAGTATAAAAATTTCACCTTAGGATCCTTAGACATCGTATTTGTAGCAATGACCAAACAAAGGGTACGACTTTTACATCAAAGTCTTTTACTGCAGATCCACAAAGCCTTTGCTTTGCCTCATTTTCACCATATTCATACTTACTTCTTTTGCTGTATTCTGAGAAAGCCTCAGTACCTTTTCTTTTTTTACATTCCCTTCCCTCTACTCTTAGTATCAGCAATGAAAATCCTAACACATAGATAACCGAACATAGTGATTAAGACTGTGGATTTTGGAACAAAACTAGCTACTTTGAATCCTAGTTCCACTATTTTCTAGTTTTATTCAAATATTCTGTGTCTCTGTTTCCTCAAGTGTAAAATGAGTATATCACCTATTTTCATAATGTTGCTGTAAGGATTAAATAAGAATATATGCAAATCGCTTGGCACAGTCCTAGAATGTACAAAGTACTTAAACATTGCTAGCCACTGTTATCATTTTATTATCACCACTACTATTCCTCCTACAATTCATGTCTTCAACATGTATTGAGTAACTACTATGCCAGTACTGTTCTAGGCAAACATTTAACATGGTGCTCACTCTCAGGTGATATCTGTATCTTATAAGAGGAGTATTTGAACCCAAATAACTTGGAAATAACATTTAACCAGCAATTACTCTCCTGGATCATATTCCACTCCATTTTAAGTAATAATTCCTTCCCTGTAACACCACACATACCAGAACAGAGATGAGCAACTAGTGATTTCCATTTCCCAATGGTGCCTGATGTACTAAGCAAATTTTTATTTACCATAAATCTTTATTTACCATAAACCAACCAATGTACTTAATTTAAAAATCATTCAAAATTCTCTACATATATTCCATCTTGTCTCATATTGCCCCCATGCTAAAGCAAAACCCAGAATTAAAAGTAAAAAAAATACAAGTGCTATATTTTTTTATTATGTTTTCTATTCATTCACAAGTATGTAATGAACACTTCATTCCAGTTATTAAATAAGAAAATGGAAATACAAAGAAAAAACAACTATAACAGTTACCATTTATGGAATCCTAACAAGGAACCAAGCTCTGAACGGGTTCTCACCACAACCCTGTGACATGCTGCTATTCCCATTTTACAAATGAGGAAACTAAGAATAAATAAAATAAGCCGCTACCATAACAGAGTTTTAATCTATTAGAAAAAAGCAGACATATAAATAAATAAATGCAACTTAGAAAGATAGGGGCTACACTAAAAGTTTATACAATATGCAAAGGAGCACAGAGAGGAAGCGAGGAAAAGGCTAAGTGTTATTAATAATAAAAGGACAAGTAGTTGGCCAGGCCAACAGGAGAGAAGGGCATTTCTAATCACAAGCAACCGTATATACATAGACTGAAAAGCGTAAAATCACACTGCTTGACCAGGGGCAGAGCAAGCCATTTGGGAGGTGAGGGAGGAGTTTGGGGACAAGGCTGGAGAGGTGGGTAGGAAGGAGCCTAATCAAAAAGGGCCTTGTATACAAGGCAAAAGAGCCTAGACTTTAACCTGTGCTCAACAGGAAAGCAACCTCCTCATATATTTGCATTATTTTTTCCATAAATTTGCCAACAGGCTAGGAGATGTAAGGAGAGAAAAGGAGAGGGGTAAGACCAAAAGGCCCACCCCTCCATATCCACCCTGCCCCCACACACCCCATTTTTGGTTGATGAGCAAAAGATTATGGGGGCCTAAATTGCTGAGGACACTCAGCATGGCTGCAGTAAAGAGGCAAAAGAGATGTGAAAAGGAGAGGCCAAGGATGAAATCCAGGATTTCAGGTTGAGTGGGTAAAAGCTGATGCCACAAACAGAAAATGCAGGTATGGAAGGAGAAGGTCCACTGTTTGGGAGGAAGAGGAGCTCAGCCAAGGACATTAAATTCGAGGTACCATGACAGAAGCCCTATACTCAGGGAAGAGATTTTTGGCTGGACACAGAGATTTAGAAGTCATCAACATTGGCCGGACAAGGTGGCTCACACCTGTAATCCTAGCACTCTGGGAGGCCGAGGCGGGAGGATCGCTCAAGGTCAGGAGTTCGAAACCAGCCTGAGCAAGAGCCAGACCCCATCTCTACTAAAAACAGAAATTAACTGGACAACTAAAAATATGTAGAAAAAATGAGCCAGACATGGTGGCCCATGTCTGTGGTCCCAGCTACTTGGGAGGCTGAGGCAGGAGGATTGCTTGAGCCCAGGAGTTTGACGTTGCTGTGAGCTAGGCTGACGCCACGGCACTCTAGCCTGGACAACAGAGTGAGACTCTGTCTCAAAAAAAAAATAAAATAAAATAAAAAAATAAAGAAAGAAGTCATCAACATATATGGTAGTATATAGTATAGGCCTTATCGAAGAAGTGAGTAGAATAAAGACAGCACAGCGGAATGCCAACTAAAAGATGCTCTGTCAACAGATGTGCGCGCACCTGTTCCTGCTTTGCCACTTACTGCCTGGACAACCTCGGGCAAGGGGTACTCAAAACTCCCGGCTGACGTTTCAGTTTCCTCCCTTGTAAAATTAAAGAAGAGAGTTGAGGTGCTTTCTTTCTTGATCCTGGCAGTAGTTAATCCCGCTCTGTCTCCCCCACTCTTTCCCCACTGTAAATGGAAGAGAGGGAAAATGGAAAACTGCGACTTCCAAAAGACGCCCCAGCTGTGTCTCAGGCACCATTCCGCCTGCTCCCATCAGGGCGCGCTCAGCGTTAGGGGAAAAAAAAAACTGGCTGGACGAATGGAGGAGGCTACTTTTCCCAGACCCTCCCTAGCCTAGCCGGGGTTCCCTCACAGACTCCAGGAGTCAGCAGTGGATAGTCTGTCACCTTCTGAGATCATCCTAACCACAGTCGCCCGTTATCTGCTGCCTTCCAAACGCTAACCAAGTTTATTTTTTTTTTCCCCCTTTCTGTCTCCCTCCAGGGGGCAGGGCGGCTTCGATCCCGGCGTGCGGCAGGTGAGCCGGGCCCCGAGGTGAGCCGGGCCCCGAGGTGAGCCGGGGGCCGCTCGGGACCTGTGTGTTTGATGGATGAATGAACCGTTGCCAAGGACGCCGCAAACCATCCACTCCACGCCGTCGGCTTCCAAGGACTGCGCGGGGACCCCACACCCGAGCCGGGGTCGCAGGGTCCCGGCCGCGCGCGCGGGGGCGGGGTGGGCCGCCCCCAGGGGTGCGGGCAAAGCCGCTGGAACCCCAATTCCAAGGCGGCGTCCCGAGACGAGTGTCCCCAAAAGTCCCCGGGGGAGGCCGCCCGCATCACGCACCTTCCCCCTCGCCTCCGTGGGGCGCCCGCGCGGCGTCTGGGTCGCAGCCCGCCCGCCTGCCTCGCGCCCCGGGCCCCTGGCCCCGCGCCGCCGCCGCTCGCGTCCCTCACCTGCGGGCCCAGCTCCGCCGGCAGCTTCCGCAGCCGCCACAGCGGCGTCCCCTCTTCCGGCTCCATCCCTGCGCGCGCCAAGCCCGCGGCTGGGTCACGTGACGGGCCCCGGGTCACGTGACGAGGCCCCGGCGTCTCCTGCGTAGCGGCGACTCGCCCGTGTGACGCGCCCGGAAGGGGCGGGGCCGCGCAGGGGCGGGCGCGAGTCCTTGTGCGCTTGCGCAGAGACGCGGGCCATCCTTTTCCCTGGGGCTAATTAGGGGCGGGGTCTCTCTCTCTCTGCAGCTTGCAGGGATGTCGCTTTTACACCCTCTCCTGCTGCTTTTGGGGAGGCAAGGTGACAAATATTTCACCGCAGTTCGCAGAGCGGTGTTGAAATTTCTCTGCACGCCCTAGAAAACCATTTGATGAGGGTAACCTGAGGTTTATTTGGGTGCTCCAGGGGCCAATGTCCCAGAGTTTTAACCCATGTCTCTACCGAAGTGTGCTGATTGGGAAGGTAAACTGAGGGTTCAACGAGAGAGCAAGGTCCTTTAGATGTATATAGTTAGTATCCAAAAAAGAAGGTACTGATTCCACCTCGTTGGCAGGTCACAAACGTGGTCAGGGAAATCACTAGGATTGTTAGGATTTAGCAAATAAAAATACAGGACTGCCCAGTTCATTGTGAAATTTCAGGTCACCTATGCATAATATTCTGTCATAAGTGTGCCATGAATATCGTAAGGGATATACTTAAAAAAATATTATAGTACTCATTGTTTATCTGAACTTCGAATTTCACTGGGTGTCCTGTATTTTATCTGGCAACCCTAAAAGTCAACTTACCCAAAGGCAGGGCGCGGTGGCTCATGCCTGTAATCCTAGCACTCTGGGAGGCCAAGGTAGGAGGATTGCTCAAGGTCAGGAGTTAGAAACCAGCCTGAGCAAGAAGGAGACCCCCGTCTCTACTAAAAATAGGAAGAAATTAATTGGCCAACTAAAAATATATATAGAAAAAATTAGCCGGGCTTGGTGGCGCATGCCTGTAATCCCAGCTACTCGGGAGGCTGAGGCAGGAGGATCGCTTGAGCCCAGGTGTTTGAGGTTGCTGTGAGCGAGGCTGACGCCACGGCACTCTAGCCTGGGCAACAAAGTGAGACTCTGTCCCAAACAAAACAAAACAAAAAAAATCACTTACCCAAGGTAAGTAAGAGGCACAGCCTGAAGTTAAAATCAGTCAGACTCAACACCACACTCCAAACGTTGGCCTGAGCCGAATGCACAAATACCCTTTCTATTATTTCTTATTATTACAGCTATCAATATTATTTTTTATCAGGTTCTGGAGAATTCAGTGCTAATAAGACAACCCCACCGTGCAAAACCATATAATAACTTGTAGACAGAAACAAGAATTACAATCTAATTTATAAATTGAATAATAAAAGTGATGAAGCATACCACAGAGGAGAAAGTAATTATTCGCTCTGTGGGCTGTGCAGAGAAAAACTCTTGGTTAGTAGCATCCTTCAAGGTTTAACTCAATCGTCCTTTCTCTACTCTGTGCTCCAACTCTTGAAGGTGAAAGCAGTATCTTCCTCCTCTGAATTTTCACGTGAAAGCAATTTCTTTAGTTGTCCCTCACTTAAACTATTTACTACTTTCTAGTGGAAAGTCTGGCCTGACAAATAGAAAATATTATTAAATTCCCTTCTAAGTGGCCTTATTTCCTCCTCATTTGTTATCTGGCCAAACGTGAGTGGGTTCCAGAAAGCAAAGAATCTCCTTATTTACCCTCCTAGATAGAATGTCGGACAGTCTCTGCTTCAGAAATGTGATCTGCATCTAAAACCTAACTAGCCTGCTGTATGATTCTATTTAGGTATTATAGGCCAGTGACCACAGTTGGGACAGATGTTAGAAGATCTCAGGTAAACCCCAGTGTGTGTGCTTGCTGAGCTTAATGAAACTGGAATTCAAGCTGACTGTTTGTGAAAGAGTTAATTTGGTGCTTCTTTCCGGGGTTAATTTCATTGAGCTTTATCTGTTTTGAGGTGGAAGGAGAAAGGAGTTTTGTGCTTCATTGCTTTGGGAGATTCATTCATTCATCATTCTTTAACGATTATTGATTAAACATCTACCAGGCATTAGGTAGCCTAATGGCTCTGGGAATGCGAACAGTGGACAATAACTCACCTTCTGGTTTCAGGGGGGGAGGGATGTTTACATAGTGAACAAGTAAACAATTAGGATAATGATATCTATTGACAGGTATCTTGAAGAAAATAAAACACAGTAACGTATTAATAATAAATAGGGATGGTGGAAATATACTTTAGATTGGTCAAGGAGCACCTTGCTAAGAACTATGTATAGGATTTATGCTAATGCATAAAGGCTGGGCAGAAGACACAAAGACAAATATCTGGGGATAAAGCATTGTGAGCAGAAGGCAGAGGCCCTGAGGAGGAGAAAGCCAGCCTTACTCAAGATAATGACCACCGGCCAGTGAGCAAGGCCAGAGCAGGGGAGATGATGTCAGAGACTTAGGCAGAGATTTTAGTCAGTGGACCGATGTGATCTGATTTCCATTTTTCAATGGTTATATCTGGAACACAGTCATACTGTGGAAGACAGATCTCAGGAGCAAGAGTGAAAGAAAAGGTTAGAGAATACTCTAACCTAATATTAGGTACTCCAGACTAATTCTAATATAGACACTAAAGTGAATATGACCCAGTTTTTATCCCCAGATTATAGAATTCCAAGGTGGTGGCAGTGAGAACCAGTTACAAGTGGAAAGTCTCAAAGTTTATTCTGGAGCTAAGATCATGACCTTGGGCAAGTTGGGTAAACCCCCCATGCCTAAGTTTCCTTTACTGAAGATGAAAATTAAAACTATCACTTAACTAATAAAGTTATTTTGAAGCTCAAATAAAATAATGCATATAAAGTGTTAAGCATGGCACTTAGAATTTAGTTTGGTGACAGTAGGCCGGGCGCGGTGGCTCACGCCTGTGTAATCCTAGCAACTCTGGGAGGCCGAGGTGGGACGATCGTTCAAGTTCAGGAGCTGAAGACCAGCCTGAGCAAGAGAAAGACCCCGTCTCTACTAAAAATAGAAAGAAATTAATTGGCCAACTAAATATATATATATAGAAAAAATTAGCCGGGCATGGTGGCACATGCCTATAGTCCCAGCTACTCGGGAAGCTGAGGCAGGAGGATCGCTTGAGCCCAGGAGTTTGAAGTTGCTATGAGCTAGGCTGACATCACAGAACTCTAACCCAGGCAACAGAGTAAAATCTGTCTCAAAAAAAAAAAAAAAAGTTTGTTTACAGTAAAGGTTAACTGTTATTTTTAGCAGTAGTGCATTACTTGGGACATAAGTAGTGCCCATGTGGAGCCCTTGGGGACAAGTGAGACTCATTTGCACATGTGCACACACCCTGGACCACAGACCCAAAGCCACCTGTGAGCAGCAGACAGGTGGGCCAGGTGAGGAACCTTAATAAGAAATGGTAAAGAAAGAAATGGAGCTGATTCATCCCTGTGAACTTCCATAAATAATTGACTTGGGTGGGAGAGAAATGGAGGAAAGTTCACAAATCACTTGGATACAAGCTGAAAGCATTCTTTTTTTTTCTTTTTCTTTTTTTTTTTTTGAGACAGAGTCTCACTGTGTTGCCCAGACTAGAGTGCCGTGGCGTCACCCTAGCTCACAGCAACCTCAAACTCCTGAGCTCAAGTGATCCTCCTGCCTCAGCCTCCCGAGTAGCTGGGACTACAGGCATGTGCCACCATGCCCAGCTAATTTTTTCTATATACATTTTTAGTTGGTCAATTAATTTCTTTCTATTTTTGGTAGAGATGGGGTCTCGCTCAGGCTGGTTTTGGACTCCTGACCTCGACCAATCCGTCCTCCTCGGCCTCCCAGAGTGCCAGGATTACAGGGGTGAGCCACTGCACCCGGCCAAGAGAGCATTCTTAATTTGGGTATTGTGGCAGAGACTGCTAATGATCCCCCAATATCTCTGCTCTTTCTTACGGGTTGAAAGGTGTCCCCTCAAAATTCATTGTTGAAGTTCTCAACGACAGGACCTTAGAGTGTGACCTTATTTGGAGACAGAGTCTTCAACAGGTAAGTAAGTGGAAGCAAGGCCATGAGGCTGGCCATGATCAAATATGACTGCTGTCCTTCTGAAAAGGGGAAATTTGAACAAGGAGATGCACATACCGTGTTTCCCCAAAAATAAGACGTCCCCATAAAATAAGCCCTAGCAGGATTTCTAAGCATTTGTGTAATAGAAGCCCTACCCCGAAAAACAGCCCTAGTGATGGGCGTGGCTATGAAAATCAGCCCTAGTGATGGGCGTGGCTATGAAAAATCAGTCCTAGTGGTGGGCGTGGCTATCAAAATCAGCCCTAGTGATGGGCGTGGCCATGAAAATCAGCCCTAGTGATGGGCGTGGCTATCAAAATCAGCCCTAGTGATGGGCGTGGCCATGAAAATCAGCCCTAGTGATGGGCGTGGCTATGAAAAATCGGTCCTAGTGGTGGGCGTGGCTATCAAAATCAGCCCTGGTGATGGGCGTGGCTGTGAAAATAAGCCCTAGTGATGGGTGTGGCTGCGCAGCGCATCTGCACAACCCCTGCATGTCGTCGCGGAGCGGGAGAGAACACGAGCAGCCCTTCTCATCTGCCCCGTGAGAGCTCTAGTGCTCCACAGGAGAGATCGGGGCCAGTGGTTCTAAAGGAAACAGAGTCACAAGACATTCAGGATGGGATTCAGGGTTTGGAGAGTGATGATGATATTCCAGAAGAAGACGACTTCACTCTATTTGAATAAATGTAGATGGTTGTACCGTCCTTAAAAAAAATAACACATCCCCTGAAAATAAGCCCTAGGTGTCTTCTTAAGGAAAAATTAATATAAGACCCCATCTTATTTTCTGGGAAACACGGTAGGAAGGAAGATGATGAAGAAGATAGCCATCTACAAGCCAAGAGGAGAGGCCTGAAGCAGATCCTTCCTTCTTAGCCTTTGGAAGGAACCAACCCTGCCCATGACCTTGATCGTTGACCTCTAGCCTCCAGGACTGTGAGACAGTAGATTTCTCACAGTATGGAAGCCACTCTGTTTGTGGAACTTGTTATGGCAGCTAATACACTCTCCTTTCTCCACAGTGGTAGAGTTTTCACCTGGGCACAAGTTTTCCCGAGAGAGGACTGGCTACATTTCCCAGGCTCCGTTGCATCTGGGGTAGCCAGTTGCCAAGTGCTGGCCGATGGGACCAAAGTGGGAGTCTTTTGTAGCAATTCTAGGAGCCTGTTATCTAAGGAAGAACCCAAGTGTGCCACTTGCTTTCTCTTCTTTATTTCTGCTTCCATCCTGCTTCCAAGATCTCAAAGGATGCCATTTTGGGACAGGAGGCCATGGGCCAAGTGCAGAAGGGGCAACAGGATGGCGTGAAGGTGTATGGTGTTGTAGAATCCAGACCTGACACCGTGTCAGTCCAGGACGGCTTACCTGGGCATCTATGTGAAATGTTGGTGTACTTTATCTCAGTTCTTTCAGCTTCCTGGCACTGTCACTTGACCTAATCCTAACTAATATAGACATTGTAGTTAACGTGACTTCATTTGCATCCCCCATGTCTGTTAAAGTCCGTGGTCTTGGGTTATGCTTACGATCTCAATGGCAAAGATTAAAAAGCAAAATTATAAAATAATAGTGAAAATTTGAAAAAAAAAAACAGGCATTCTCACATGTTGCTGTTGGCAATACAGCTTAGTGAAATTTTTCTGGAGAGTTGTGATTACATTTATAAGGTGTTGGAAGTGTATGTGCTTTTTGACTAGAAATTCTACTTTTAGAAATACATAGGCATGTAATATTCGGCTCTGAGAATATTCGTGTATGTATTGTTTGCAATAGCAAATAACTAGTAATGTTATTGGCTTAATAAATTATGGTACAACAGAAAATAAATCCACAAGATAGTCTTCTTTATAGGAAAATATTGGATAGAGTGTAAACTCGTTCACAGTAACTTTTGGGTAAAACGTTACGTTTCAAATCTATTTGTACTGTTTGAGCCCTGGTGGGCTCCATGCGTGTGTGTGTGTGTGTGTGTGTGTGTGTTTGTATGTATAGTGTGCAAATACCTGGACAGAAGAATATGTAAAATTTTAGAAATGGTTATCTTTTATTTGGAAAATATAGGTGATTTTGATTTTCTTCTTTTACTTGGTGTTTTCCATTCAAAATTTTCTTTAAAATATCTTAAATATTTTAAGATAGTTATGATAAATCATGGCTCTAATGATTCCCTTTTGGTTTTGCTTTTAAACCAGTCAAATCCTACCTGAACTCATCCTCTTCCTACAACATCTTGCTAAATGCCACCAAGCGCCACCGATTACACGAATGATCATCTGTTCTTCACCCATCGTCTAGAGCTGCTGTCTCAGTTGTCGTGGAGCCTGCCTTCCGTGTTGTCATAGGCACTGCATAAGATGAATCCCTACATTTCCAGCCTCCTGACAACCAAAAAGCCAACCACACATTTTACTTATTTAATTTTTTTTGAGACAGAGTCTCACTCTGTTGCCCAGGCTAGAGTGAGTGCCGTGGCGTCAGCCTCGCTCACAGCAACCTCAGACTCCTGGGCTCAAGTGATCCTCCTGCCTCAGCCTCCCGAGTAGCTGGGACTACAGGCATGCGCCACCATGCTCTGCTAATTTTATATATATATATATATATATATATATATATATATATATATTAGTTGGCCAATTAATTTCTTTCTATTTATAGTAGAGACGGGTCTCGCTCTTGCTCAGGCTGGTCTCGAACTCCTGACCTTGAGCAATCCGCCCGCCTCGGCCTCCCAGAGTGCTAGGATTACAGGCGTGAGCCACCACACCCGGCCCATAAGGGAATTTTGTAAACATAGTTTAGCTATGTGCCCAGAAGGGAAAGAAACAAAATTTAGTAAACATCTGATTGTCTCTACCACAATCATGCCTTTTAAAGACAAATGAGAATTCTCACTAGAAGAGATATCAACACTGCAAACAATTCTCTTTCACATTTTCATGAAGAGCCATCATGCTTGACAGCTTGCTGCTACTACCAGCAAAATATAAAACTGGGATCCAACTAACATCTTGCACCTGCCTAAAAGGAGTATTGCTTCATATTTATATATTTGTAGAGAAAAGGAAAATCTGAGAGGCTGATAATCCAATCAACCCCTTTTCATTTTATTGCTACAATCAGGTTAGATTAAAAATCTATAATCCTAGCAGTTATATCTGAGAAAAGTTAAGGAGGCAACCCTGGCTCGCTGGTTGTTCAGCAATTGTTTAGAATTATACCAATTCAGAATTATCAGAAGTGAGAGTCTGGTTTTCAGCTTTTTAGGTCCCCAAACTTGATCTCATCCTTTCATTCAGAAGAGACTGACTCACTGTAACCAAACACTCCAGAGACTGATCGATAAACCAGTATGTCACAGAATAGGAATTGTGTCATTTTAGGATGCTCTTTCTTGGTCCACGAATTCCTTTAGGCAATCAAATTGTAGACCACAGTGATGCTCGGTGAATATAAGATTGAATGAAAGAAAATGGGAGAGACCTAAAATATGTTTTCTTAAATTGTTATGACCTAATTATCTTTTTTTTTTTATTCCAGGGATATTTCTTGCTAAATAAAGAACAAAGTATTCTTCTCAACTGTGCAATAAAAAGAAAACCTCTGTTTCTTTGACTCTCCTTTTTACTAGATGCCATACTCTTATAATTACTTCAAATGGACCCTTGACCAACATTTAGGAAATATCAGAACTTCTGTTTCACAGAATAATTCTGGGAATTAATACTCCCCATCATTATGGGTTGAATTTTAGTAGTTAACTTCAGATGAAAAAACTTTTTTTCCCCCCAAATTCTGGGGCTACATACTTTTACTACCTATGAAATGGCCACATTATTTTCAGTAGTTACAATTTCTGACAAATATTCTAAGAATAAAGCAAAGGCGTTAACTCATTATTCAGAGTTTATGTCACTCTTTAATAAAAAAAGAATTGTCCTTTTCACATTTATTTTCTCAATTCGAACCTGCTTTTCAGGCTACCCTATGACTTGAAGTTGACTAATTTGTTCACCTTAATTAGATGTGTTGCAATAGTTATGTGATTAGTTATTTGTACTGCAGTCCATGTAAAATTATTCCTGCTCAGAAACTATTGAGAGGAAAAGGAACTTCATGTTCCAATGAGTTTAATTGTGAAATTGTAACCGTACAGGAAATATTTAAATGTCAACCGTACAGGAAACATTTAAATTTAAATATTTAAATTGTCATTGGTTCTATTGCATTAAAAGAAGTTATGAATGGCTAATTGGCAAAGCTTTGGCAGGTGTTGAGTTTAATCTTGTCTGTATAAACCTAGACAGATTTGGCTGCCTATGAAAACCTCAGAAGTAGTTGGATAAGTGTCTCACTTTCATTCTGGTGAATGAACTTAATAAACTGAAGGCCTTTGTCTTTCTTTTAGAGATTTATGTGTAATTCAGAAATGTTAACACCTCTTTATTTCATTTTTTTGGTAAAAAAAAATTATTCTTGTAGCTTGAGCCACCTGAGATCTCCATTAAAGAGATCTTTGAAATGAATGGGTATTTTGATTTATAAACGGAAATAGAGATAGCACGTAACAGTTATTTCAGTGTGGCACTAAAAAGGACAATATATTAAGAGCTCTGTGGCCTGGCACTATGGCTCACGCCTGTAATCCTAGCACTCTGGGAGGCCGAGGCGGGCGGATTGTTCAAGGTCAGGAGTTCGAAACCAGCCTGAGCAAGAGCGAGACCCCGTCTCTACTATAAATAGAAAGAAATTAATTGGCCAACTAATATGTATACAAAAAATTAGCTGGGCATGGTGGCACATGCCTGTAGTCCCAGCTACTTGGGAGGCTGAGGCAGGAGGATCGCTTGAGCCCAGGAGATTGAGGTTGCTGTGAGCTAGGCTGACGCCACGGCACTCACTCTAGCCTGGGCAACAAAGCCAGACTCTGTCTCAAAAAAAATAAAAGAGCTCTGAAATTGCTGTGTTAAAGTGAAATACTCCAGTGAACTGCCATTTTGGAGTAAGATGTAATACACACCATGTCCTTGGAGATTGGCGTTCTTTTTAATGGCATACCAAGTACGCAACTCATCTTTCTGATGAAGGTTCTGTGCCTGTAAGACCGACCTCCCTCCTCTCAGCTGTCACCCCTTCTAATCCCTGTACTGAGAAACCCCACATCTGTGAGCTGTTAGGATCTCAGCCAGTGGTTCTTAATCAAAGAAACACATTAGTCGACCCAGGGAATGTTGGGGTGATTGATTTTTCACTTTAAATGTGCAACGCTTTTGGCCAGGCGCGGTGGCTCACGCCTGTAATCCTAGCACTCTGGGAGGCCGAGGCGGGCGGATCACTCAAGTTCAGGAGTTCAAAACCAGCCTGAGCAAGAGCGAGACCCCGTCTCTACTATAAATAGAAAGAAATTAATTGGCCAACTAATATATATATATATATAAATTATCTGGGCATGGTGGCGCATGCCTGTAGTCCCAGCTAGTCGAGAGGCTGAGGCAGGAGGATTGCTTGAACCCAGGAGTTGGAGGTTGCTGTGAGCTAGGCTGACGCCATGGCACTCACTCTAGCCTGGGCGACAAAGCGAGACTCTGTCTCAAAAAAAAAAAAAAAATGTGCAACGCTTTTGAGTTGTTGTTTTTTATATTATTATTATTATTTTTTAGTTGGCTAATTAATTTCTTTCTATTCTTTCTATTTTTAGTAGAGACGGGGTCTCGCTCTTTCTCAAGCTGGTCTCGAACTCCTGACCTTGAGCGATCCTCCCACCTCAGCCTCCCAGAGTGCTAGGATGACAGGCGTGAGCCACCGCGCCCGGCCATGCTTCTGGTTTTTTTAAATGGCTTTAATAATAATTTAGACACCATAAAAATATACCATTTAAAATACAGGTCGGAGGGCCGGGCGCGGTGGCTCACGCCTGTAATCCTAGCACTCTGGGAGGCCGAGGCGGGAGAATCGCTTAAGGTCAGGAGTTCGAAACCAGCCTGAGCAAGATCAAGAACCCCCCCCCCATCTCTACTAAAAATAGAAAGAAATTAATTGGCCAACTAAAAAATAGAGAGAGAGAAAAAAAATTAAAAAAAATCCAGGTCGGTGAGATTTACTAAATTTATACAGGAATGCAACCATCACCATGCCCCTCCCCCCACACACATGGCCTGTATGCCTGTTTGTGGTCAATCACGTGGGGAGCTTAAAAAAATACAATAGCCAGACCCCACCCGTCAGACCAGTGATATCAAACTCTCTTTGAGGGTAGAACACCAACCCATGTTCTTCTGTTGTTTTTTACAAAACACCCCAGATGAAAAAAATGATTTTAATGTGAACCGATGTTGAGATCCACTGATTTGGACAAAATTTTGTAGAAAAAAATCACCGTCTGGAAAATGCAAATGTGACCCCTTACTAACCAAGAGGGCTAGTCAACTGAGACCAAATGTTGTCACAACAACAGTAGCAGCAATAACAAAGGCCTGTGGAACATTTAGAGAATGGTGGGTTTCCTGATCCTGAGCTTTTGTTCCTTTTGTTTACTTGGCCTAGAATCTTCTCTCCCTCCTCCTGCACCTCTCCTCACTCACTAGCTAGTTGGCCTAAAGAATTCAGACACGATTCCCAGAGAATTTTAGGTGCTGCCTCACGTGTGTTTTCATAACTCTTTGAATACACTTCTCTTAGAGCCCTATGGCATTGCAGCTATTTATTTACATTCCGACTTTCCCATCGTTCTGGAAAGCTCCTTGAAATGCCGCGGCCATGGCACGGCCATTTTAGTTATCTAGACAGTGTTTGGCACAAAGCTGATTCCCAATAAGTTGTGAACTAAAATAAAATTTTAAGGCTCACCCCCCCTCCCCACTGGCTGACTGAATGGACCCCCTCGTGGACAAAGGAATATCCTAAAATTAAATTGTCTGCCAGGAGGAGAGAGGTCAGACAGGCCTCATCATCCCCCCCTCCCTTCTTGGGGACATCCTTTGTAACCCATGAGGAGGCCTAAGAGAATGCAAGACACACCTGCAGGTCCTCAATTTATACAACAAACCTATGTCCCCTGGCTTATCTCTGATCACAGCTCCTTATGTTGAAACATTCCAATCCTTTAGACAAAGCTTCATGTCTTTAACCAGTTACAAGCCAAAGAATCTTTAAACTCACCTACAATCCGTAAGCACCCCTTCCTTTCAAGATGTCCCACCTTTGCGGGCCAAGCCAATGTATGCCTTCCATGTATTGATTGATGACTTTACCTGTAACCCCTATCTCCCTGAAATGTTTAAAACCAAACTGTAACCAAGCCACTTGCTCAAGGCCTCTTGGCAGTGGCTCTGGGTCATGGTCCTCAAATTTGGCCCAGAATAAATCTCTTTAAAATTATTTTACACAGTTTGACTTTTTTCCGTTGACAAAGTATTTGTGGAATTCAGAAATAGAAGAAGTGATTAGAAAAAAAAATCTATGAAAAGCTTAGGTAGTGATTCACAACCATGACTACAAATTAGAATTAGCTAAGGAGGTTTTCAAAATCCTTATGACCAACTCACACCTACAAAAATGGAATAAGAATCTCTAGGGATGGGACCCAGGATCATTTCTTTTAACTCCCTAGGTAATTCTAATGTGTAGCTGAAATTGAGAATCAGGGGTATAACGCCTTAAGGGATAGTCCAAAATTGTCTCCTTGACCAAAAATATCTCTGCCCTATTGCCTGGAATATTTACATTATTTGCTGTTGCATTGCTTGCGAAGAGTTCAGAAATACATGTGGATTAACAGATAGCTGTTTTATTAAAAATGTATCAAAGCCCCTAGGACACTCAAGGACGAGTATTGGCAATTTATGTGGTATAAATTACGGAAGTCTGATTGCTTTCCTTTTCACGTTTCATTTGAACAACCATTATGATGGGAATCTTGATTTGGGTAGATAAAGTGTCAAAGCAGCAAAGATTGCATCGGACAATGTTAAACGGGCGGGGAAGACTATTCAAAGCTGTTGCAATACGGGAGAGAGGATAGAATTCCATCCAAACTCAACCCCACTGGAACAAAGGACAGGATTTTTAAGTGTTGGGGGTGAGGAGGAGGAGAAGGAAGATTATCTATGTTTACCAATTGACTCGACCTGAAAGAAAACTAAACTTTCTCATGTCTTTGTGACAGGAGAGAGTTTTAACGCTTGGAGCAAGATGCCCACAGAAGTTAGAATTCTTTCTACCTTCCACAGAAATCGGGACATAAGATTGCTGTCCCCTTTGATGATTGCATTTCAAAGAGTTGGCTCAAAGATTCTTGAGACAGACATTCATAAATCATAAAACTAGCAAGAGGCTTCTTAAAAGATTTATATCTCAGAGGAGCAGAGGAAATATTTATAATTACACGTTTTCGAAAGATGTTCTACAAAAATGGAGTTTGGGGCCCTAGAGTCGGGGAAGAAGCCTGTCTAAAAGTCAACCTGGGGAATGTTAAGGCAGTCTTGGTCAAAGGTCAAATAAATAGGTAATTTGGAAGCCTGCAGAATGGCCCAGAAGGGTTGCCAAAGAAATGCTTCAGTGAGCTTTTCAGTGGCAAAGGTTGGCGTGAGGGTGTTGGATCTTTGGGAGAACCAAAGAGGAAAACTAGAAAAGGCCTCGGGAAATTTCTGGAGATAGTTAAAATGTTTTGCAGATTTTTTCCATGCATAGACTGGATTATATCCAGGAAATAAAAAAGGAAACACTTTCTTTTGCATTCTCTTCCTGCTAAAGGAACTCTTGGGTCTACACGCCTACATTTCTTTCCTACACAAGATGTGCCATAATATATCAGTCACGCATGTTAGTTAATGTCCCGGCCCGCGGGACCTTCTGTTACTCGCAGGGGCGAGGGGGACCGTGCCTGAAAGAGATGGGCGAGAGAAAGGAGCGAGACCAAGCAAATGGTTGTCAAGGTCTGCTTTACTTAGATTCTTAGTAGGTTTTATAAGCATACAGAAACAAGGAAGTAGAAACAAAAAAATAGAGTGGGGCGACGATGAGGCTTGGGTCTGGGTTAATCAGCCCCAATCAGCGTCTTATCGGTATCCTGTTTGTGACTGGTTACTCATCTCCAACCTGGCAGGTGGTCGGGAACAATTGCAGTCAGCACTCCCTGGAGCATCCCGTGGTCAGCACGTCATGGAATGCATTCTTCTCGGAGCTACAGCTGGAATTTTCCAGGGCGAAGTCCGTGCGTAGGACGAGTCATAGGGGAGTTGAGGGTCTTTGAGGGTCCTTGCCTCTAACATCTCCCCCTCTCTTTATTAATATGAGAGAGGTTTATATAGGTTGGTGGAGAGCCTGTCTTAGGCTACGCCATGTGCTTTTGCGACCAGCACCCCAAATGTAAGATCTGGCGATTAATGTGAAGGTGAGGCCTCTGTCTTAGGCTATGTAGGTGGCATCTAGCTCTGGCACTTCTGATTATGAAGTGTGCCCCCGGGCATGGACCTACAATATTCCCGTCATGGAGTCACCTCACTGTCGGCGGGGTGTGCATCTGGTACACGGCATCGCGATAATCCCGTCATGGGCGTCTCCACAGCCTTTGGAACCAACTGCGTTCCATCTCTGAGGCAAGGTCTGAGAAATTTAGACCTTCAGTGGGTGTGTTGGGAGACTCTCCACGGAGGTCTTCTCTGGAGCCTCTTTGTTCTAGCCGTTGGTAAAACACGGAGACCGATTATTGTGTGGCTGCGTCTACTTGTGACTTGACAAAATTAGTTAGTTTTTTGAAAGCCCAAGGCCCAAAGGTGAGGAGCAACAGAAAGCCCACAAGCGGCCCTAAGACACTGGGAAGCAATGTGGATAGCCAGGGGGATGTAGAAAACCAATTTTGATACCATGCTTTACTCAGTTCTCTCCGTTTTTTTCTATTTTCTAGGCTTTGTCTAACTCTTTCAATGCTATCTTTTACCAGGCCTGTTTTGTCTGTGTAGAAGCAACATTTTTTTTTAAAGTGCTGCACACAAACCTCTTTTTTGGAGGAACACTAAGTCTAGGCCCCTTCTATTTTGCAACACTACCTCAGAAAGCGAAGCAAGGGACTCTTTAAGATACTTTAGGCCCTGCTGTAGCTCTCGGAGATCATTATCAACGGCAGCAGAGAGCTGCAGGTACTGCTGGTTGGAGGTGACCAGAGAGGCTATGCCTGTTCCAGCCCCTGTGGCACCAAGGCCTAGGACAACTGCGAGTGTTATGGCCGAGATGGGCTCCCTCTTTTTCCGGGGCATTGTGGTGCCGCGCTCCCAAAATCTGAGCAATTCGTCAGCAGGATGTACAGTGAGCCTGGGGAAGACCATGACTAACACACAGTATTCTCTATGCTCGAGAAACGTTGCAGTGACTACATAAGGGGTAAGGCCGGAAGAACAAGCAAAATAAGAGGTGTTAGATGCCTGAATATACTGAAAGGTGGAGTCGACAGTAATTGACTGATTGCATATTTTCTCTAAAGGTGCGGGGGGAAGCATTTTTGGGCTAAGAAGGCAAAGGCCTAGGCCTGTGACTTGGCTGAGTGTCAGGCCATCATGGGTCTCCAGGCCCCATCTGAGTTTGCTGGTGTCGTTAGTAAATAATGGCTCACCAAATGTAGCGACGCCTTCATAAAAGGGAGGCCAGGGGGAGTAGCATACCCAAAACTCCTGATATTCTGAATTGTTGGCCTCTCGGATGGTCCTGACAGAGGCGTTGACTAAGGTGAGAATCAGTTCTGCAGAGGAAGGGGGGCCCCTCGGGCAGGGTAGGTTGGTATAGGGGGGTGCTAAACGGAAAAGGGGACACAGCTGGGGAGGAGGGTAGGCCCCTGGAGGGACCGTGAGGTCGAGGTGGGTGTAGGTCGTGGTTAGGACCTATTGCAACCGCAGGACCTCTGGGGAGGCTTTTAATTAATTTGATTTTAAATGTGAAACCAATGTTTTTTCTAGATGTGTAAAGTCTAAGTCTCTACTCAAATCTCCTGGACTGATCCCAGGAAACCTTTTTTCCAGCTTTGGTGGATGAAATCAACAGGGGGTTGCACCACTGGGTTTTACACTGAGGGTCAGTGGGGGGTTGTGGGGCGTAAGGGGATGAAGGAGCTCGACGGGGAAACTGCTTTTTGACGGTGATATAATCCCAGGAAGAGGAGGGACTCCAGTAGGCATCACCGGTGGTCTCACAGCCCCAGGAGGCACAGAAGAAGTCAGGGGCGTAGCCACACTGGTAGTTGTTGGTGCGAGGCCGATGGGCCCCTGGGCAAACATAAAAGTCTATATGCCTTGTTGCAGAGCGTCCGGCTCCCGAGGAACAAAGGCCTGGGGAGGAGTCAGCTGTCGGAGGAGCTGGCTGAGGGGCGAAAAGTGCGGGAAGGCCCCACGCAGGGTCCTTAGCCCCAAGAGCTAATACGCATAGGTCAATTTCTAATGGATCCCATGGTATAACTGCAGAGAGGCTTGAGGAGGAATTAACAACGTCTCCTGCCTCATTAATTACCTGCCATGTATAGTTGTAGATCTGATGGATGTTGGTTGCGATGGTGCTCTTGATCACGACTAGAATCAGGCATAGGGGAGGCAGCGCCTTTTCTCGGGGAGTCATTGTATTTCTGGAAGAGAACAGAATTAAGAATTCTTCTCAGGGGATTCCCTGGGTGGGTTATATAACTTAATCGCTCTCTCTGGTAGCCATCTGGCGTTTCCTGCCTGGGTATCGTAGACGCAGGCATGTCCTTTTCCCCATATGAGGACAGGGTCAGGCCCCAGCCATTTGCCTGTAAGCGGCTCCTTCCATAAGGCCTGTGCATAAGTATCCGTGGTGGATGGGTGCCAAAGGGGGTCGGTGGCCGTTTTACCGGCAGTGTCAAAGCTGAGAAAATTTAAAATGAACAGGGCATGATTAAGCAGGGTTTTGGAATTACCTGTCAAGGGATATAAAATTCTTCCTCCCGATTGTAGTTTGGAGAGCGTATTTTTTAACGTCTGATGAGCTCTCTCTACAATACCTTGGCCCTGAGGGTTGTATGGAATGCCTGTAACATGCTTAATGCCTAACTGAGCACAAAAACTTTTGAAATTGGAGCTGATATATCCCGGGCCATTGTCAGTCTTAATAACTTTAGGCTGAGGGAGGGAGGTAAGACAGGCTATAACATGGCTGATAACGTGGCGGGTGGCCTCGCCTGTTTGTAGGGAAGCAAAGATAAATCCACTGCAAGTATCTATAGAGACATGTACATATTTAAGCTTTCCGAAAGGGGGGTAATGAGTGACATCCATCTGCCAGAGCTCCCCAGGGATCAGGCCGCGAGGGTTGACTCCTAGGTGTGTCTCAGGGAGAAGGGTAAAACAAGCCCTGCATTGGCGGACGATTTCTCTGGCCTGTTCTCTAGTAATGCTGAAAATCGTTAAGGCATTGAAGAGAGTCTTTTCTGATCTGTGCTTTTTGGGAGAGGACCTTATTGGGGAACAATTCAAAGCCTAGGAACAGGTGAATCTTTTCGGGGGACAAGCGGAGGCCTCGAGCTTGTAAGGCCGAGACAACCTGCATGGTAACTTGATGTAAGGTTGCCTCGTCGGCTCTGGCAAAAAGAATGTCATCTATATAATGAATTATATATATTTGAGGGTGTTGAATTCTAAAAGAATCAATTGTCTGAGCTACATATTTTTGGCAAAGGGTAGGGCTGTTGGCCATGCCTTGAGGCAATACTCGCCACTGGAAACGCGGGGAGGGTCCTATACAATTTACTACCGGAAGACTGAAGGCGAAATGCTTACAGTCATCTGGGTGCAATGGTATGGAGAAAAAGCAGTCTTTCAGGTCAATGACTATCTTATAGTAGCCTCTGGGGATAGCTACGGGCGAAGGCAAACCAGGCTGGAGTGCCCCCATGGGAACCATTGTTTGATTAACAGCCCGCACGTCTTGTAGCAGCCGCCACTTGCCAGTCTTTTTTTGAATGACAAAAATGGGGGTGTTCCATGGTGAAGTAGAGGGGTCTATGTGTCCGGCAGCTAATTGTTTCTGCACCAACGCTGTAGCTGCGGCTAGCTTGTTAGATGGGAGGGGCCACTGATCGATTTAGACAGGTGAGTCACTCTTCCAAGTGATTTTATCTGCCTGAAGTGCAGGGGGATCAATGGCCCTTATGAAAAATGGTCTTTGGACCCTAGTCCTGATCTGTCTGACTTAGGGAGGGTGGTTAGGGGTGCTCTTAGTCCCTGACCCTCCTTGCCTAAGCCCTGTCCTGGGAGGAATCCCTGTTTAAGAATTTGGCTGGCTACAACTTCATTGGGGCTGCACATAATGACATTCATTTGTGCAAGGATATCACGCCCCCATAAGTTAACAGGCAGGATTGGGACTACAAAGGGTTGAGTGGTGCCTTTGTTTCCCTCAGGGTCTTCCCATGTTAAAATTTTTGAGCCCTGGAGAGTATTATTAGACTGTCCTATGCCTTGTAAGAGCGTAAGGGAAGGCTGCAGTGGCCATGATTGGGGCCAGGCGTCCTGGGCAATAACTGTGGAATCGGCGTCAGAATCAAGAAGGCCCTCAAAAAGTTTACCATCTAACTTTAACCGCAGGGTGGGTCATTTTTTGGTGATAGCTTGGACCCAATAGAGATCAGAAGAGCCAGGGCAGGAAGCACCTCGGTTAGAGGCGATGGCTGGGAAGGGCATGTTGATTTTTTAGGATTATCAGGGGGGGGCCGACCCTTCAGCCACTCCTAAAGACGTTTTCGAAGCGGACCGTGACACGGGTCGGAGGCAGAATTCTGCTACTGAGAGCAGCTGCTTTTTATTGGGGTCTGAATCTGCCCCTTCAACAATATCTCTGATTAGTCCCCAGTACGAAAAAACAGATCCAGGGACGGCATCTGGGCCTTGATTTAGAAGTAAATCGTTTAAATCTCTACCTACTTTTTGCCATTTGTGTGGGTGAATCTCAGGTCCACCAATAATAAACCAAGGACAAGCACGATCAATGAATACAAAAAACTTTACTAAGTCTTTTTTCTTAACTCTAATTCCTCTCTCTCTGAGTGAGGCCTTGAGATCCTTAATAAAAACGGCCTCTTTAGACAATGAATGGCCCATCTCGATGGGGTGACAATGTAAAAATTTACTCACCAGACCATCGACTCTGTGAGCGGCAGAACGAGGGTCTCTGTAGGGTTTCCTTCGGCCGAAGAGTGCTCCGCGGTGTCACCCGACAAAGGTCCGTACCTCGGGCCCCACGTTGGGCGCCACTTGCCCCGGCCCGCGGGACCTTCTGTTACTCGCGGGGGTGAGGGGGACCGTGCCTGAAAGAGATGGGCGAGAGAAAGGAACGAGACCAAGCAAAGGGTTGTCAAGGTCTGCTTTACTTAGATTCTTAGTAGGTTTTATAAGCATACAGAAACAAGGAAGTAGAAACAAAAAAATAGAGTGGGGCGACGATGAGGCTTGGGTCTGGGTTAATCAGCCCCAATCAGCGTCTTATCAGTATCCTGTTTTTGACTGGTTACTCATCTCCAACCTAGCAGGTGGTCGGGAACAATTGCAGTCAGCACTCCCTGGAGCATTCCGTGGTCAGCACGTCATGGAATGCATTCTTCTCGGAGCTACAGCTGGAATTTTCCAGGGCAAAGTCCGTGCGTAGGACGAGTCATAGGGGAGTTGAGGGTCTTTGAGGGTCTTTGCCTCTAACAGTTAAAATACAAAAAATAAAAGTAGAAGCATATGTATGTGTATTTTTTAAAGAATCTGGGCCGGGCGACATGGTTCACACCTGTAGTCCTAGCACTCTGGGAGGCTGAGGCAGAAAGATCGCTCAAGGTCAGGAGTTCAAACCCAGCCTGAGCAACTGCGAGACCCCGTCTCTACTATAAATAGAAAGAAATTAATTGGCCAACTAAAAATGTATAGAAAAAATTAGCCGGGCATGGTGGCGCATGCCTGTAGTCCCAGCTACTCGGGAGGCTGAGGCAGGAGGATCGCTTGAGCCCAGGAGTTTGAGGTTGCTGTGAGCTAGGCTGATGCCATGGTACTCTAGCCCGGGAAACAAAGTGAGACTCTGTCTCAAAAATAAATAGATAAATAAAGAAAGAAAGAATCTGGAAGGCTACACATGTATCTTCTGGAAATGAGACTCAGAGTAGTTTTGAAGGGGACTTTATTAATAGCTATAATATTTCATCACAGGGACAAGAGATTGGAGGCACATAATCCAAAATGGTAACTCGTTCATTCTGAGTGGTGGGAAAATATGAATTTGGTCTATGTCCTTTGCACTGTTCTAAATCAGTTAAGTTCCAAAAACAAAACAAAAATAAAAGCAAATGTCACCTAATAGGTCTAAGTCAGGAGTTCACAAGAGGGAGAACTCACCATCGGGGTGATTAGACACATTCAGGTAAAGGAAGAAGCAAGATGTGGAAGATGGGTTAATATCCATAGGCAGAAATAAATGAGCATGGGAATTTAGCTGGAAGGAAGCATCCAAAACTCAAAAAGAAAGATGATAAAACCTAATGTCAGTACATATCCAAAAATGAGTCAATTTTAAAGTCAAAATTTGATGCTAAGCAGAAAGAAATTTCTATAATATAGTATTATGAGAAATATTCAGACCCAGGGCAAGCAGTTATAATTTTCCAAGGTAGCCCTTCTGTTGTCAATGTTGCTAACTTATAGAGCACAGCAAGAGGAAGAAAGAACTTGGTCAGATAATCACAATGTTATAAATAGAAGCCAAACTCATCTTAGAAGGCATCTAGTCCAATTTCCCAATGCAGAAGAGGAAACTGAGAAGCTAAAGTCACCATTGATCAAGTCCAATCCAGACTCCAGCACTGACTATAACCATCGCTATGGTCAGAACATGGTTCAGTAAGGCTCATCACGTCTTGACGTTCTTTGATGGTAAAACAGAGGGAGCCACTTGTCACTCTGGGAGGTAGGCAGAACGAACGGTAAAAACTGTAATGAATGCTCAAGATGGTAAGTTTTTAAAATTAGCAGATAAAAGAACACAGACACATTTGTCAGTTAACTTTTGTTGAACCCATTTTATTCTAATCTGTTTTTTGTGCAAAGAAATGTTACCCAAAATATCAAAAGGATTTTAGCATAAACTATGTAAATCAAGAGTACAGAAAAGGATAATGTAAGCTCTCTGTCTTAGCAGTTGTAAAAGCTGGGTTAGTTCACAGCAACCTCAAACTACTGGGCTCAAGCGATCCTCCTGCCTCAGCCTCCCGAGTAGCTGGGGCTATAGGCATGCGCCACTGTGCCCAGCTACTTTTATTCTACATATTTTTACTTGGCCAATTAATTTCTTTCTATTTTTAGTAGAGACGGGGTCTCGCTCTTGCTCAGGCTGGTTTCGAACTCCTAACCTTGAGTGATCCTCCCGCCTCGGCCTCCCAGAGAGCTAGGATTACAGGCATGATCCACCATGCCTGGCCGGTCAGGGTTTTTTTTTACAAGGCTGAAATCCAAACTGTTCTGTGGAAAGAAAGGGACTCTGCTAATATAAATGGAAGGAGATGTAATCCTATTTTAGAAAAAAAAATGCACACACATAAAATTAAGGTCCAAGTTTACAGCTAGTACTGATAATGTATATATTCTGCTTGTTTCTAGAAATATGGGAATTTAGGCTCTCTCAGTAAGACATCATACCATCATTTTACCCCCTCCCAAGATAAATCATTTACTCTGCATCTTCCTAATTCATTGAAAGGTGTCTTGCATAGCCCACAGTAGTGTTGGGGCTAAAAATGTGTGTTCTCAGACCAGCTGTTTCATCTATCTTGCAATCTTGGGCAAGTTGCTCTAGCTCTTTCAGCCTCAGATTTCTCATCTCTAAATAGAGTATGACTTCATAGGGCTGATAAGAAGAACATAGATGTAAACTATGTTCACTGTCTACACTGCTTAACAGAAAATGTTCACTAACACTCAGCAAATATTAAGGAAAGAAAAAAGAAAATCCTGTGATCATGTTATTAAAATCAGGGCTTATCTATAAGGGATGAGTTCAATTGCCTAAGGCATTGATCCTTTTGCTGTTGTTGTTCAAAAGTTCGTCAGAAAACTGATCGTGGGAAATGTCTTAATGTAGGCTTGAGTCATGCCTTGTTAATAAAACACAAAGAAAATGAAGTGGTTCATTATGAATCGTGAGAAATCAGCTTGTGTGTCACTTTAGGAAATGCTGTTTCGTGTGAAATATTTTGAGTCTAACAAACATAAACTATATTTCGTACCATATTACATGTTAGAGCAGTGGACAGGAAAAATGAATGCTTCTCTTTTATATAACTAGGGAAGAAATATTATTGGTTATAGAAACAATCGTGTTTACTGTTATATAAAAATGTTTCCTGATAATTCTTTGTTAGTATTGTACTAATCCTTGAGTATGTTTAAGAAAAGAGTGGGGGCCGGGCGCGGTGGCTCAAGCCTGTAATCCTAGCACTCTGGGAGGCCGAGGAGGGCGGATTGCTCCAGGTCGGGAGTTCGAAACCAGCCTGAGCGAGACCCCGTCTCTACTAAAAATAGAAAGAAATTAATTGACCAACTAAAAATATATATACAAAAAAAAAATAATGAGCCGGGCATGGTGGTGCATGCCTGTAGTCCCAGCTACTTGGGAGGCTGAGGCAGAAGGATCGCTTGAGCCCAGGAGTTTGAGGTTGCTGTGAGCTAGGCTGACGCCACGGCACTCACTCTAGCCTGGGCAACAGAGTGAGACTCTGTCTCAAAAAAAAAAAGAGTGGGAAAATAGAAGTCAGTGAGTAGAAAACTATCATTTATTAAGCACCTATTATTGTGTTTTACACAGTAATAAGCACTTCAGCTACCTGACTTCATACAGCCTTAATAACACTGAGGTAGATACTATTGGATGCATTTTACCAGTGGAGCTTAGTGATGGTACTCAAGATCATATATTTAAAAATTTGCAGAGCTAAGATTTAAAACTAGGTCAAACCTAGGCACTTGTCTACTATGTCATATACTTCCCACTGGTGATTAATTATAAAGTTATTAGTTTTGAGAATCCAAGTAATTTTCCAGCTGAAAAAAATGACCTGTCCTCACATCTATATCATATATTTTGTTTTTTTATTTTTTGCATTTATTTATTTGAGACAGAATCTCACTGTGTTGCCCAGGCTAGAGTACCATGGCGTCAGCCTAGCTCACAGCAACCTCCAACTCCTGGGCTCAAGCGATCCTCCTGCCTCAGCCTCCCCAGTAGCTGGGACTACAGGCATGCACCACCATGCCCGGCTAATTTTTTCTATATATATTTAGTTGGCCAATTCATTTTTTTCTATTTTTTTAGTAGAGACGGGGGTCTCCCTCAGGCTGGTTTTGAACTCATGACCTTGAGCGATCTGTCCACCTCGGCCTCCTAGAGGGCTAGGATTACAGGTGTGAGCCATTGTGCCTGGCCTATATCATATACTTTGAATATGAGTTTTTGAAAAAAAAGTCATGAGCAATACAAAAAATTGAATACATTCCTGAAGTTAAAAGAAAGTAAATAAATTTTAACCTTAGAAATGAATACATGGGTTAATACTTACATTTAAGTAGCTATTGTCACAAATTAAGGATTTTATGGACTTGTTATTTCTTTTTATGAAATGGAAATAACTCTTAAGGGATAATTTGGATGTTAGAGGAACATTTACAAGCAGAAAAACACAACAAAAAATAACAAAACATAATAAACAAGCCTGCTTTAATAGTGGTTATTCCCAGTGAACTTCATGGCACTTATAAGTATTAATTTTAAAAATTTGATTAATTATGTTTAAATTGTAGAAGGGATATGTCCTCCTTTTATTCAGTTAAATGATACAGATATAAATAGAAAGCTAGTAATCTCCCCTCACTATCCTTCCTTCATTTCTTTTTTTTTTTTTTTTTTTTTTTGAGACAGAGTCTCACTTTGTTGCCCAGGCTAGAGTGAGTGCCGTGGCGTCAGCCTCGCTCACAGCAACCTCAGACTCCTGGGCTCAAGCGATCCTTCTGCCTCAGCCTCCCAAGTAGCTGGGACTACAGGCATGCGCCACCATGCCTGGCTAATTTTTTCTATATATTTTTAGTTGGCCAATTAATTTCTTTCTATTTTTAGTAGAGACAGGGATCTTGCTCTTGCTCAGGCTGGTTTCCAACTCCTGACCTTGAGCGATCCTCCTGCCTCGGCCTCCCAGAGTGCTAGGATGACAGGCGTCAGCCACCACATCTGGCCACTATCCTTTTCTGAGAAAACAATTTTGATGTATATCTTCACATATTTTCTATATCTATATTAAACCATACAAATATATGCAGGGGTCCTCAAACTACTGGCTGAGGGTCACATGCCACCCGCCTAGGACATTTATCCGGACTGCCTGGTGTTTTTGCCACCGCTGCCTGTCCTGCTTAGCTGCTGACTCATCTCGGGCCCACAGTGCGCATGTGTGGAATGTGCACTGCACTCTCCAACGGCCCTCCAACGGTCTGGGGGACAGTGACCTGGCCCCCTGTTTAAAAAGTTTGAGGACCCCTAATATAAAGACTATATATATGGCCGGGCGTGGTGGTGCACGCCTGTAATCCTAGCACTCTGGGAGGCCCAGGCTGGAGGATGGCTCAAGGTCAGGAGTTCGAAACCAGCCTGAGTGAGACCCCGTCTCTACTAAAAATAGAAAGAAATTAATTGGCCAACTAAAAGTATATATACAAAAAATTAGATGGGCATTAGTGGCACATGCCTGTAGTCCCAGCTACTCGGGAGGCTGAGGCAGGAGGATCGCTTGAGCCCAGGAGTTGGAGGTTGCTGTGAGCGAGGCTAACGCCATGGCACTCACTCTAGCCTGGGCAACAGAGTGAGACTCTGTCTCAAAAAAAAAAAAAAAAAAAAGACTATATATTCAGATAAGTTGTTCCATTACAAAATGTTTCACATCATTCTGCTACTACAATTTTTTTTAACTTAAATATAACACGGATTTTCCTCTAAGACAATAACTTAGATGTTAGGCAGTGATTGTCCACCCCTTGTTCCACTAGGGGAGCTTGAGAATAAGACAGAAATTCCCAGGGCTCCACCCCCAGGGATTCCGGTTTAATTGGCCTAGGTGGGGTGGGGCTTTGGCATCAAACTCCCCGGTTGACTCTGATGTGTGGCTGATTGGAACCACTCATTTGAGCAACGCAAACAGGCTGCAAATGCCAGCTACCTGCCTGAGTTGTCCTGGTGTGACACTTCCATGAAGGCCTTCTGCTGAGGCTGATCGGGGACTTCAGAGAAGCTCAACTGTGGTTTTAAATCTCCCTAAGAAGGTTGAAATTTGTTTCATCTTAAATTAAATCATGTTAGGGACAGTCACATGGCTGCTAGTAGGTCCAGGAATTTCAGAGGCCATGGCAATGACAGTGCCCTCCTCTAGACTGGGTTTATTCCCAGCGTTGGCTTTGAGTAAGCTCTAGAGATTTGCCCCTGCCTGCAAGAAGGAGGTTTCCCTCATGGGGATTGGCAGGAAGCCACACCCAGAACTTGTTTCTCTTCATCTGGCAGAGACACATTCCCAGTGGGTGCTGGAACTCGTTTGGCTTCTCTTAGTCTGAGAGTCTTCCAGCCTCCCAACCAGTTTCCTGTGTCTGTTTCATTAACAGTCAAGCGTTTGCAAGATCATTTAGTTGTCTTCACTTTTGCTACACATTTCAGAGAACCAAAGATAGAAGAAGCACAATACAGGAGAGTTGTGGAGGTTCATGCCTCACTTTTTTTTATATATATATTTTTTTCTCAGTAGGATAAAACAATGAGCAGCCAGTGATTGTCAGGCTTTGTTCTGAATTATTGGTACCGCCTTCTCTAAATGGCCTGCCTCTCCTGCTCAGAGAACTGAGTTGGTCAGAAGTTTTGAGAGATCGAAGAGGTTGCTGAAATTTATTTTAAGAGTAAAATTTAAAAAAAAAGTAAAAGTTGTGAATTGTAAGCAAACAGATCCTGGCAGGTGCATGGACAAAAGCCACATCATCCTCAGAGAGGGACTAGAACAGCAAGGAGAAAAACAAAACAACCACCACCGTAACCAAATCAGAACTGTGATCTTTTTCTCTTCTTTTCTTTTCCTTTCTTTTCTTTTCTTTTCTTTTCTTTTCTTCTTTTCTTTTCTTTTCTTTTCTTTTCTTTTCTTTTTCTTTTTAAATAAAAACAGTAACATTAGACAATTACACTTTGTTCTACTGTGCTCAAAAGAAGAGAAAATGTAAATAAGTAAATACATAAAATTTTAAATAAATAAAAAAGAAAAAGTCCAGTAACATGAAATGTTTACTTTTTGATCTCTTCACCTGCCAAAAAAATAACAGTCAAGTGTTTCAAGCTTAGGTCAGTGAAGTGCATTGTGAGAACCGCAGCAAAACTAGAAGCAAGCAGACCCTCCGTAGAAGGGGGCGGGGCAGTCTGTCCTTGCAAGGTGGTCACTGGGGCAACCTGGGCTGGGCACGCAGGCAGCAGCTCTGTCCAACAGCTGGAGGTGGGCAGCCCAGCAGCTGACAGGCCCCGCCCCCTTTACGTCACGGGGGGGCGGGACGGCAGGCGATTGGCTTGTCCCGGCAGAGCGGGGCGGGGCCCGGCAGCCCCTTTTTTATTCAGGCCACGCCCCTCATTTACATCACAGGGGCGGGGCTGCAGGCGATTGGCTGTCCCGGTGCAGGGGGCGGGGCAGGAGGAGAAGCAGAAGTGCGCTGTGGGCGCAGCCGGCTCGGGCGCCTGCTTGCTGCTTGCTGCTGCTGCTGCTGCGGAGAGTTTTGGGGAGCCGGAAACTGACTTTTTTTTTTTTTTTTAATTAATTTTTTTAATTTTTAAAATTTTTGCTTTGCAAAGGCAGATGGCTGCTGCCCTGGAAGCGTAACCGGCTCCGGCTCTCCGGGCCCGCGCTGGGCTCTGCTCCGGCGCCCGGACCGCGATCGTCATGCCGCGATGAGCGCCCGCGAGGAGGAGGAGGGGGCACCCGGTAAGAGCGAGGCCCGGCCCGCCGCCCGCCGCCCGCCCGCGCCCCTTCCCGCTTCCCGTTTCCCTGCCCCGCTTCCCGGCCCCGCCGGCCCCCAGCCGTGGTCAGGGCGGGCCACGTGGCTCCAGCGCTGCAGACCTGGCCTTGACAGTGAACTTGACCTACAGGGCAGGGGGAGGAAGAGACAGAGAGAGAGATTGGAGCGATGACACCCTTCCCAGCTATTTGGTTTTTTAAAAAAGGGGGGGGGGCTGGAATTTGGAGAAATGTTAAGGACTTCCAGGTGAAGAAGAAAAGAAAAGAAAAGAAAAATGGGAAAAGAAAAAAAAAATAATAAAAAAATAAAAAATAATTTAAAAAAGGGGAATTATTTGGTCTGCTCTCCAGGTTGGGCTTTGCGCAAGTGGTAGGTCGTGCACGCGCGTGGGCGCGCGCGCGCCTCGTCCTCAGGTTGCGAAACCCCGCAGTTTGGAGCAGATGGGTGTGCGCGGGCTGCATGTCTGGGAGGTGATGGAGAGGGGGAAAGTGTTGGAGGTTTAGCCCAGGGAGCACGCCGCTGGGAGTGCATTCCTTAGGAAGAAAAAAAAAGATGTTTGTGTGCGTTGCAGCTTGCTCAGGAATAGTTTTTTGGAGGAGTGCAGCAAAAAAAAAAAAAAGACCCGCATTAGTCCTTGCAAACAGTCAACTTTGGAGAGAACTTTGTTGTTATTTGGGGCACCCTGTATTTTACATTATAAAGCATGTAGTTTTTTTTCCCCATTTTTTTGTTTTTATATATATAAATTAAAAACTATTTTTCTTATTTTTTTTTATTTTGGCATATTATGGGGGTACAGATTTTAAGGTTTCAATAAATGCCCTTTCTCCCCCTCCCCCTTTTTTTTTTTTTTTTTTAACTTTCCCTCCAGTTTGACAGTAGAAAAGCATGCAGTTTTTTTTTTTGTTTTTTTTTTTTAGACAGAGTCTCACTTTGTTGCCCAGGCTAGAGTGAGTGCTGTGGCAGAATATCTGGATATTTTTTTAACCCTTAATTTAAAAGACATTAATTCTAAGAAGTACATTTGCCTAACAGAGGAGTCATCTTTATTTTGTTATAAATTATAATCACATTTTGAGCTTTTTCCTTCATTTTATTGACAACAGCAAACTACATGATTTCCCATCCAATTCAGTAGGCGTGAGAAGTGACACCACAAAGGCTGCCTTGGCGTCAGCCTAGCTCACAGCAACCTCAAACTCCTGGGCTCAAGCGATCCTCCTGCCTCAGCCTCCTCCCGAGTAGCTGGGACTACAGGCATGTGCTACCATGCCCGGCTAATTTTTTCTCTATATATTTTTAGTCTGCCAATTAATTTCTTCCTATTTTTAGTAGAGATTGGGGGGGGGTCTCCTTCTTGCTCAGGCTGGTCTCGAACTCCTGACCTTGAGCGATCCTCCCGCCTCCCCGAGTGCTAGGATGACAGGTGTGAGCCACCGCGCCCGGCTAAGCATGCAGTTTTAATTTGCCATGTGCAGCAGAGAGACACTGGTTGGTTAGTGCACGGAAAGTCCCTTGTCTTGGGACTCTGTGCCTATAGAAAGAATATGTTTAAACTACTCTTATGCATGAGGGCATGTCAGCCCAGGCAGTTAGAATGTGCTCTGAGTCAGACCAAAGTTTCTTCTTGCTTTTTTTTTTTCATGCTAATCCTTCTCATGGTAAAAAAAAAACCCAAGTCTTTCGGCTCAGAGCAAGCTGTGACTTTAATCAACTTTGAGAGGTGCACCAACAGGGAATAGGGGCTCATGGTGTTTGTATCAGCCTTTAAATCAGCGAGGTCATGTCTCTGTGAAGACTAGCATGGTCTAAATGTGTTTGTTGACTTGTTACGAGCAAACATGGAACACATGATTATTGTAACAGAGTACCTCATTCAGTACCCCTGGCTCCATTCTGGACTGCTTTCTGACCTCATTGCAAACTCCTATGACATACCTGCACTGAGATTGTTTGCTTTTATTAAAATGAGATCAGGTTATACATATTGGAAGAGAACTTACCGCGACATCCAAAAGTTTTTAGAGAGTTTTAAAAAATAACATTGCAACTGCTGACTTAACCTTTGTTAGAGAGTGTGGAAAAGATGGAGATCTGAAACAGGATGTGGGCGCAGTTGCTTGACCTTGGCTTGGCAAAAAAAAAACTAAACACTTCTCACGCTTACTGAACTGGATAATCATGTAGAAAATCATGTAGTTTGCTGTTGCCGGTAAAATGAAGGAAAATGCTCAAAATGTGATTATAATTGATTGTAAATTATAATCACAGATGATAGTATCACAATTTTATGATTGTGATTTATAATCACAGTTGTAAACAAAGATGACTCATCCGTTAGACAAATGTGCTTCTTAGAATTAATGTCTTTTAAGTTAAGGGTTAAAAAATGTCCACATATTCAAGCCATCATTGCATGCTTTTTTTTTTTTTTTTTTTTTTGAGACCGAGTCTCACTTTGTTGCCCAGGCTAGAGTGAGTGCCGTGGCGTCAGCCTGGCTCACAGCAACCTCAAACTCCTGGGCTCAAGCAATCCTCCTGCCTCAGCCTCCCAAGTAGCTGGGACTACAGGCATTCGCCACCATGCCCGGCTAATATTTTGTATATATATTAGTTGGCCAATTAATTTCTTTCTATTTATAATAGAGACAGGGTCTCGCTCTTGCTCAGGCTGGTTTTGAACTCCTGACCTCGAGCGATCCTCCCGCCTCGGCCTCCCAGAGAGCTAGGATTACAGGCGTGAGCCACCGCGCCCGGCCTATTGCATGTTTTACTTATTCTCTGATATAGGTGAAAGTAGTTTCTTTGAGGAAGGAAAATCAAAGAAAATGCTGCCAGCATGATTACTTGGGAATTCTCAAAATAAGAGTTGCATTGATGAAGATGAATTTAATACTGCTTGAAAAAAAAGAGAATTGATTTAGGGACAATTCTGTGTGCACAGAATTTTATCACTATTCTGGTCCAGAGTTACAGCAGCCGGGCAGTTCGTTTTCCTTATCACTTAGGATATGTCTGTTGTGAGTGCATTTTTCTTGAAAACGTTGTTTTGTCCCTATTATCTTAGATTTGTTTCACTTCAGAAATCATTTTAGCCATAGGAGCGATACTTTTTATTGCTCTGCAGAGTAAGGAGTAATAGTGATACTAGTTTTGTAAAAGAGTTGTGGCCTTAATGGAATCTTCTTTTATGCTGCTCAAAAAGGGTATATAATACAACTACTTGAGACAATAATAAGGTAATATGTATTAAAACCTCTGAATGTTCATAGCTTTTGACCCAGTAATCCTGGGTCTAGAAATATATCCTAAGGAAATCATCTGAATTTCATGTGAAGATGTATAAGTATGTTCATTGCAGTGTTATCTGTAATATGAAAAAAAAAAATAGGAAAAAATAGCCCCAAGAGCAAAATATTCAAATACATTGAAGTAGTTTATATATCTGTGTTGATAAAACTCAGTTACCTAAATAGGTTTTTAAAAAAAATTTAATGGCTTGGAAATATGTTTGTAAATGTGTTGAGTGAAAAAAGCAAGATTTATTCAATAACATATTATCTCGAAGGTGTAAAATATAATTTTTAAATAAATAGACAAAATATTAATTTACTCGAAATTATTTATTGAGCTCTTTTACTCTAAAACATTGTCCTAAATTAACAAACACTGAACAACATCAAACACGATTATCGCGGTTTCCCTTTGCATACAAGTTCCTTTTGCATCAATGCGTTTATCCATTGATAATATCATCTGCTCCACTCCTCAGAATGTATTTCTGTGTGGTAGTTATAGTTTTGATTTTCTTTTTTTATGTTTCCTGATGCTTCCAAATCTTCTATAGCAACTATTACTTTTATAATGACAAAATATCACTTTCCAAAATATCGCTAAGAAATACTATGAGCAAAAAAACCCAGCCAAACACTAAGCTCTGTATCTTACATGCCAGTATGCACCCCTTCAAAAGATATTATATTATAAAAAGCAATGAAAGATTACTATGGTCTGAATATCCTCCCCTCCCCCTGCCATTCATATGATGATTTTTTAATTTTATTTATTTATTTTTTTGAGACAAGAGTCTCACTCTGTGTTGCCCCAGCTAGAGTGCCGTGGCGTGATCCTAGCTCACAGCAACCTCAAACTCCTGGGCTCAAGCAATCCTCCTGCCTCAGCCTCCCAAGTAGCTGGGACTACAGGCATGCACCACCATGCCCGGCTAATTTTTTCTATATATATTTTTAGTTGGCCAATTAATTTCTTTCTATTTATAGTAGAGACGGGGTCTCGCTTTCGCTCAGGCTGGTTTCGAAAGATTTTAGAACTTTAATTATGAGTTTTATCATCTTCTGTAAATGAGTAAATGGAATATTGGGTGGGAAAATTTCTATGTATATTTTTAGTTGGCCAATTAATTTCTTTCTATTTATAGTAGAGACGGGGTTTCGCTCTTGCTCAGGCTGGTTTCGAACTCCTGACTTTGAGCGATCCTCCGGCCTCGGCCTCCCAGAGTGCTAGGATTACAGGCGAGAGCCACCGCGCCTGGCCCTGTATGTTGATTTTTTAATCCCCAGTGGGATGGTAGTAGGAGGTGGGGCCTTTGGGAGGTGATTAGGTGATGAGGTAGGAGCCCTAATAAATAGGATTAGTGCCCTTATAAAAAAGGCCACAGAGATCTGTCTTGCCCCTGCCACCATGTGAGGATGCAGTAGGAAGGGGCAATGTATGAACCAGAAATTGATCTCTAACTACACACCAAACCTGCTGGCACCTTCATTTTGGACTTCCCAGCATCTAGAATTTTAAGAAATAAATTTCTGTTGTTTATAAGTCCCCCAGTTTAGGATAATTTGTTAATAGCAGCTTGAATGGACCAAGAGATAGATGACTACCCCAATAAAAATGATCCCCAATGAAAAACAGTTATAAATTGGCTATTCACAGAGAAAAATAAATTTAATTATCCAAGGCTGGAGGAGGGGCCATGTTAGCCTCCCAGTAATCACAGAATCTCAGCATGGCAATAAATGACAATATTTTCACACATCATGTTAACAAACACGGAAAACAAATCAAAATGCGTGAGGTTGTTAGGAAGACTATTCAATGATATGGGAAAATGTTGATGATATGAGATGTGAAAAAAAGAAAGTTAAAAACTGATACCCTAGTTTTTGAAAAAAAAAATCAACATATGGGCCGGGCACAGTGGCTCACGCCTATAATCCTAGCACTCTGGGAGGCCGAGGCGGGCAGATTGCTCGAGGTCAGGAGTTCGAAACCAGCCTGAGCAAGAACTTTATATATTAAAAATATATTTCTTTTCTTTTTTTTTTTAAATCTAGTGATGTTCAAACTAGATGTTTAAACATTTTAATTCCTCTTAAATAGGTCATATTAATATGTAGAAGGGTATAGTTAAACATTCTAGTTATCTTTTCTTCTTCATTAAATTCTTCCCTACAGAGGTGTTCTCGGGTGTTTTCTCCACAAACATTCTACTTACCTGTGATGTCCTTTAGCTAAGAAATCAACATTTCTACTTTGTCAAGGTAGGAAAAAAAAAAATATGCCTGAATCTCAAGCATGATTACACTTTTAAGATCCCTAAACCAAGGGCTGCGGGAAAAGCAAAATACTTTTTTTCAGCAGGGTAAGGAAACTTTGGAAAGTAATTCTTACTTTGAGTTCCAAGCTGAGTATCCATTCCCAAATTGCCGCAATTTCATTTGGGTCTGGCTAGAGTAAAAGAGGGGGTATGGGTGTCCCAAGTACGTCGTTTGTCATATATTTTCTGCCTGCTTGGTGTGAGTCATGGTCAGATGGATGAGTTGATGGCAGGACTATGAGGCTAAGGTACAGAGTATTAAGGATGTAGTATTGGTAACAGGCAGAGGAGAGAAATGGAGCCAGCCCAGGAGGTATAGGACCAAGTGAGGAATATGAGAACCTGGCTCATGCCAGGTTTTTTGTGTTGACCATCGGGGTTGTCATTGCTACAGAGATGCACTCAGAGAGGCCTTTGGAAGTCTAATGATCCTGCTCCTTGGTAGGTTACTGGTAAATCGTGCATTTTACTCAGTTTTTTCCAAATGAGTCTCCCCCTTCCTTTTCTCCTTCAAAGTTATCTTTCACACTTCTTGCCAAACAACTCTTTTCGATGCCTGTATCCTAGCACACTCTACTCAAAGTATCTTTGACAATTCCCCATTTCCTTCAAGCTTACGAAATTTGTAAATTCTTCATCTTAGCAGTTGAGTTCTTCAATATGATCCTGACATAGATTTTCATTTAATTTCCCATCACTCTTTTAATTCGTTCCTGCAACCCCAGCTATGCTAAACTCTACTCAGTGTTACTTAATATAAACGTAGAGTTTTCCAGCCTCCATGTCTTTATTTGTAGTGCCTTTTCTAAAATCTATACATTTCTCCCATCAGGATTCTAAGCATTTCCCCAAGGCTCATTTAAATTGCTTTTTTCTTCTGGGAAGCCTTCCTTTTTCTCCCTCTCCATCTTCTAACCTCTTGCCATGCTTTGTCATAGGATTTTCTATTTCCATAAATTCATATGCTGTATGTGATTATTGTGATTTTATCTTTTTTATCGAATTGAATATTTTGACCTATTCTGGGGCTCTTTTCTTTATTCATCCCGAAGTACCCAACACTATGCCCAGAACAAGGTAAAATTAAGGTGCACCAGAAAATGATCTCCTGGAAGGCAGGGACTTTTGTCTGTTTTGTTCCCTAGTTGATTTCCAGTATCTATAACAATGCCTGGCAAATATTAGGAGCGCCACAAATATTAGCTGAAAGAATGAAATTATCGAGCATTTTCGGTGTGTCTGGTGCTGTGCATTATTTAATAAGACTCTTTGCAAAATTCTGCTGGGTAGGTGATATTATTTTCCATCTCACAGATTTGAAAACCACAGCTCAGAGAGGCTAAGGCAGGTGTCCTCAAACTATGGCCCAAGGGCCACATGCGGCCCACCCAGGACATTTATCCGGCCCCCTCTATGGTTTTGCCGCCGCTGCCTGTCCTGCTTAGCAGCCAGCTCGTCCTGGGCCCACAGTGTGCATGCGTGGAATATGCGGCCACACTCTCCAACAGCCCTCCAACAGTCTGGGGGACAGTGACCTGGCCCCCTGTTTAAAAAATTTGAGGACCCCTGGGCTAGATAATCCTTTGTTGTCAGGGACTGTCTTGTATAATACATTGTAGCGTATTTAACAGAATCCCTGGCTTAGATCCACAACCAAAAGTATCTCCAGGTACTCCCAAATGTACCTGGGAGATTTGCAGGGGTGGCGGCAAAGTTGGTCCCATTTGAGGACCAGTGATCTGATACGATGCAAGTCGCCAACCATCTGAGGACAAACGTAATTCGTTTCTCTGGCAAAGGTCAGGTGGCTTTAAGGTCATTTTAAGGGGCAAGTTAGAATTGGCCAAGTAGAACCGCAGCAACAGATCCTACTTCTTCATTCAATAACACTTGTTATGAATGGATTAGCCTTTCTGCTCCCAAGATGCCTCCCATTTAAAGAGTATTCATTCCCAGGGTGCATAGTATACCACAAAGAACCTGACTGACATTAGTTAATTCATTAAAAAATATTCATTGAGTGTTGGCTGTGTGCCAGGCATCCTGCAACTATTGGCTAAAGCAGCAGACGAGATGGTCTTATTGGAAGAGCAGATAAACGAATAAATTATCACTCATGCCCCTTTATGTTCCTAATAATCTTTTAAGACTATCTTTAGAACTACAATCCAACGTGCTTATTATGTTTTGCACACACGCACACAAAGCTTTTGTCACACACAGCTGGGGTTTGGCCTGCTAAGTATGAATGAGTAAAGGTAGCTAGGAAACCAGGGAATTTGTGTTCTTCTGCCAGTTTAAACAGATATTCTGGCTCTGATTTTCAAAATGAACACTAAGATGTGCTCGAGTTTCGTTTAAGAACTTACTTCTCGCTTGTTTAGTGTTTTAATGCTCTTACCATTTCCTGGTCTGAAACCAGGTTGTATACATATCCAAGTTTGTCTCACGGGAATCAAATCTCGGAAGCATTTCAGGTAATGAGAGAAACTCATGAGGTTCATGCCTGATCTCTTTAGTAGACTTTTTTCTTCTCCAGGGCATGGAGTTTGCACAAGACTTTTTTTTATCACTTTGGCTCCAGTGCCTGAATCTTGCCTAGCTGGCCCATGGTAGCCTTTAAGGAGATATTTACTAAACAAATTTAAGCATAAGAGATCTCTGAACGGTAAAAATAGATTTCACTAAATATTTAAAAAAAAAAAAGTTTTTTTCTATATATTTTTAGTTGGCCAGTTAATTTCTTTCTTATTTTTTAGTAGAGATGGGGTCTCGCTCTTGCTCAGGCTGGTCTTGAACTCGAACTCCTGAGCTCAAATGATCTCGGCCTCCCAGAGTGCTAGGATTACAGGCGTGAGCCACCACGCCTGGCCAGATTTCACTAAATAAATCTTGCTGAATTTTTATCTTCTGCTCCCTGAAGGTCATTAATTCAACTTATTTACATTTGTTAATTAGTCTAAGGTAGTTGGAAGTATTAACAAGAGTTAAGTCTTTATAAAGGCATGCATTTGGACAGCCGATGGAAGAAAAGCTTACAAAACCCATACATGAGCGTTCAAAACAAGGAAGTCTTCAACTGCTGTAAGAAAACCTTATGGATATGTTTCTGAAGATCCTGCAGGCATCACTAAAGAGAGTGCTTTGGTTTTTGGGGCGCTGGTGCTGAATTCTTAGAGCAGATTTATTTAAAATGCTGTGTGAAATATAGGAAAATTTGGTACACGTTATATAATCATTTCTATCCCAGATGAAATGGTTTTGGTACTTAAAGGCTAAACCTTGAGCTGTCTGAAAAAGCAGGTTGCTCACAAGAACTTCCTCCCTGAGAGTTTTAGAACAATGAAATACAAATTCCAAAGCTATTTCTAAAAATATGTTCTATTTGTTTTATTTCCTGTTCTTCTTTTTTTAATTTTTTTTTTTTTAATTTTTTAGAGACGAGATCTCACTCTGTCGCCCAGGCTGGAGTGCAGTGGCACGATTATAGCTCACTGCAACTTCACGTGTCTGGGCTCAAGCGATCCTCCTGCCTCAGCCTCCTGACTAGCTGGGACTACAGGCATGCGCACCACCATGCCCGGCTAATATTTTAATATTTTGTAGAGATGGGGGTTTCACTATGTTGCCAGGCTGATCTTGAACTCCTGGCCTCCAGCGATCCTTCTGCCTCACCTCCCAAAATGCTGGGATTACAGGCCTGAGCCACTGTACTGGCCTATTTCTTTCTTTTTTTTTTTTTTTTTTTATGTCTTTCTGTTGCAAAGTCTCATTAGGGTCCATTTTTATAGGACTACATGCTCCGGATCTTGATGTGAACTATAATAATCTTAGCATGCATAATAAAAGCTGTAGTGAGATACCATGAAATGCCCATTCTTTGGTGGGTTGCCAGGGCTCTGTGCCTTCTGCCAACTTCTGCCAGTTTTTCAAGTCTTTCTGCCTTATAGCACAGCTGTCTAATAGCTACATGGACAGGCTCTCATTCCATCTGAGACATTTGGGTTACGCTCGAGTAACCTCCTACCAAGCTTTGTCACTTCGATGAGTTTCTCAAGTCCTCTGAGCAAACAGTTTCCTCATCGCTAAATGGGAATAATAACATATACTTGTTGTAAGGATTGAAGTTAATATATGTTTATCTCCGGCATAGAAACTTGGCATATCAAATGGTAGATATTGTTAATGGTCTTAAGTCTACTAAATTAATCATATTTATTAATGAATATTGAATATTTGAATAACCAAATCTCAGACACATGCTATTCTGTCATTTCAATAACATTATTCTATTTTATTTTCAAAACTTCCAAATCTTTATTATTGATTAGTAGAAACAAACAGCGATGCAATCAATAACATTATTTTAGGAACATCTAAGATTGTCAAGATCAAAACCTAGCATTAAGGATTGCTATCATTGATTTTTTTTTTTTTTTTTTTTTTTTGAGACAGTCTCACTTTGTTGCCCAGGCTAGAGTGAGTGCCGTGGAGTCAGCCTAGCTCACAGCAACCTCAATCACCTGGGCTCAAGCAATCCTTCTGCCTCAGCCTCCCAAATAGCTGGGACTACAGGCATGCGCCACCATGCCCGGCTGATTTTTTCTATATATATTAGTTGGCCAATTAATTTCTTTCTATTTATAGTAGAGACGGGGTCTCGCTCTTGCTCAAGCTGGTTTCCAACTCCTGACCTTGAGCAATCCTCCCGCCTCGGCCTCCCAGACTGCTAGGATGACAGGTGAGCCACCTCGCCCGGCCCTATCATTGATATTTTAACATATGTTTATGTTTTCTTTCAGTTTTAAGAGTAGATTAAGGCATATGAGAGAATCACCATGAATGTGGGTGCGATTTTTTTTTTTTAGTTCCTAATTTCACGGAAATATGCATATAACTGCAACAATTCACCTGCCTTTTTGCTAACTTAAACCAGCTTCTAGCCTAAGCATCCACAAACAGTAACTCATTTGGAGATGCAGTCCTTTCAAGAAAAATCTTAGTATTCCATAGTGTGTATATATATAAAAAAAAAAATCTAGGCCAGGCGCAGTGGCTCACGCCTGTAATCCCAGCACTCTGGGAGGCCGAGGCAGGAGGATCAGTCAAGGTCAGGAGTTCGAGACCAGCCTGAGCAAGAGCGAGACCCCGTCTCTACTAAAAATAGAAAGAAATTAATTGGCCAACTAATATATATATATAGAAAACAGCTATTTGGGAGGCTGAGGCAGGAGGATCGCTTGAGCCCAGGAGTTTGAGGTTGCTGTGAGCGAGGCTGACGCCACGGCACTCACACTAGCCTGGGCAACAAAGCCAGACTCTGTCTCAAAAAAAAAGAGATTTGATTAAATAAATGGCACTCAACTCCAAGGTGAGTTTATTCAGCAAATGTGGCTCTTCCTAGCCAATGGAGAACACTAAGGATTGTGTAACTTTGTTATTCAAGACCCACAATTTTCCCACTACAAAAACTGACTCTTGTCATCACAAAAACCTGTATTAGATACAGCCACATGTACCGTTTATACTTATCTTCTTTTCCAGAGGTTGCGTGACATGAAGAAGAAGCCTTTTAGAGTAGGTAGCAGGATGAAATGCCAACATGCCACCTTGGCAACTGGTGGTGCAAAGAAGCCAGCCACGCTACCCAGTGATCTTAGTGCTATTGTCATTACCTGTAAGAAAAGTGATCAGTCTCCGTGCAGTAGTATGCCTCTTACAGACAGAGTTGAACAAGGGAACACAGTTGACACAGAGTGGAGCCACAAGGAGACTTTCATACCGTGAGTCTACTGTGGAACAGTTTCTACCTTATTCTCGGGAACCTATAGCTGTGAAATTTCTCTGTGCTTTTCATTGACCGCGATGGATAACCTGTCTGTCTGTCTTTCAAGATTTGGAGCATATAAGAACATTGATTCCCTCCCCCCCCCTCCATTGGCTTCTCATCTTGGTGGAGACAAAGGTTATCCACCTGTCAAGGCCAAGACCCACTGTTCTTCCATGGGGAACTTTTGGAAATGTTGATTGAATCTGATTGTAGGCCGGGCGCGGTGGCTCACGCCTGTAATCCTGGTTCTCTGGGAGGCCGAGGCGGGCAGATTGCTCAAGGTCAGGAGTTGGAAACCAGCCTGAGCAAGAGCAAGACCCCCCCCCCGTCTCTACTATAAATAGAAATAAATTAATTGGCCAACTAATATATATATAGAAAAAATTAGCCGGGCATGGTGGCGCATGCCTGTAGTCCCAGCTACTCGGGAGGCTGAGGCAGGAGGATCGCTTGAGCCCTGGAGACTAAGGTTGCTGTGAGCGAGGCTGACGCCACAGCACTCTAGCCTGGGCAACAGAGTGAGACTCTGTCTCAAAAAAAAAAAAAAAAAAAAAAAAAAAGAAACTGATTATAACTGTATTAAGTCTGCAGAAAGAATGAATCCTTAAGACCAACCACATCACCACTCTCGTGTGTTAACTAGACCTTCATTTAGTTAATTCTAGCCTTAGGAGGATCTGCTCATATCAGCTGTCAGGCTACTGCTACAGAGCCCGGGTCTGTCCACTCCAAGGAGATGGGCCCCCCAATCACATGAGTGATATCTAATACATCGCATACTCTTTTTTTTTTTTTTAATTTTTTTTCTTGGTAACTATTTATTTATTCCTGAAAAGCACATGTACTAAAGACAAACCACGTGCCAAGCACTGCGCAGGATTCTATAGGAGTTACAAAGATTAACACCTTCAAGAAGTCCACAGGCTCACACCTGTAATCCCAGCACTTTGGGAGGCCAAGATGAGAGGATCACTTGCCACCAGGAGTTTGAGACTAGCCTGGGCAGCAACACCTTGTCTCTGCAAAAAATGAAAAATTAGGCAGGCATGGTGGCCCACACCTATAGTCCCAGCTACGTGGGAGGCTGAGGCAGGAGGATCGCTTGAGCCCAGGAGTTGAAGGCTACAGTGAGCTATGATGATGCCACTGCACTCCAGCCTGAGTGACAGAGTGAGACCCTGTCTCAAAAAAAAAAAAAAAAAAAAAAAGTCCACAGTGGGAGAGAGAGAGATCAGCACAAAATTCCAACATAGGATTATGTAGACTGTTATAGATGGATAGGTTCCCAGTGCCTAGAAGAATGGTAGGATACAGTGAGAGCTCAGTGAGTATGTTTTGGTAAATATTCAAAGAATGAAGAGATGAATGAATAAATAAACGAATATACAAAAAGGGCTATGAGATCTGAGAGTGGGAAAGAGAGTAACTTTATTGGAAAGGAATCGAGGAAGGCTTCCAGAGGAGGTGATAATCTGAGCTGAACTCTGAAAGCTGAAAAGGTAGCACAATGCTCTGGTCATCACATACTCTTAATTTCAACTTTACATCTTGCAGTAATGCTACTTAGCATAAAGCAGTGGTTCTCAAAGTGTGGTCCGGGGACCAGCAGCACCAGCGCTGACTGCAAACTCGTTGGACATGCAGACTCTAGACCTCCCTGAGCAGAAACCCAGGAGGCCTGAGGTTTAGGGGATTCTGATGCATGCTGAGTTTGAAAGAAACAAACATAGAGCATCTCTGAAATGACTACACATGAGCATGTTTTTCTCTTTTGCACAAGTGAACTCATATGTATTTCTCAAGTTGTTTGTTGGCTGGTGATGACTTCAGCAATTTTAAAATACTAACTGGGCTCAAGAGGATTCATTATCCTTTTATTTACCTCTGGTAGTGAGTGTTCCCTGCTGCAGACTTCTCTTTATGCATTCATTAAGGAAAACACGGTTTGTGAGAACTAAGTGTGCTTTTGGTGTATTTGCGTATAATAAGGAACTTAGAATGATACATTTTAGGTATGCTCTGTTAGTGAAGGATTTTATTTTATTTTATGTTATTTTTTGAGACAGAGCTCACTCTGTTGCCCAGGCTAGAGTGAGTGCCGTGGCGTCAGCCTCGCTCACAGCAACCTCAATCTCCTGGGCTCAAGCGATCCTCCTGCCTCAGCCTCCCAAGTAGCTGGGACTACAGGCATGCACCACCATGCCCGGCTCATTTTTTATCTCTATATTAGTTGGCCAATTAATTTCTTTCTATCTATACTAGAGATGGGAGTCTCGCTCTTGCTCAGGCTGGTTTCGAACTCCTGACCTTGAGCGATCCTCCCGCCTCAGCCTCCCAGAGTGCTGGGATTGCAGGCGTGAGCCACCGCGCCCGGCCCGTGAAGGATTTTAGTTTTCAATATCTTCTAAAAAAAAAAAAAAAAAAACTATAGTTAGAAATAATCTAATCTTAAATGGTTATATTTGATTATTTAAAATTTTATGTATAAATAACGTTGCATGGTTGGAAAGGCACGACTTTGGAGTCCATGATTATATATATATATACATGCCTTGAGAACATTTTAAAGCCTTCTTTGAACTTTGTTTCTTCCTTTGAAAAATGGAAATGAACTTCCACATCAAGTTGGGAAAATTAAATAACATACGAAAAGTATTTTCTCCATAGTAATCATTATAGAAGTGTTAGTACTTATTTACTAAGCAATGCTTGGTTGATGTCCCTTTAATTCTGATCTTAATTGGTTTCATACCTGAAATTGGTGTTTATAGATTTTAGAACTTTATTTATTTATTTATTTGAGACAGAGTCTCGCTCTGTTGCCCGGGCTAGAGTGAGTGCCGTGGCGTCAGCCTCGCTCACAGCAACCTCCAACTCCTGGCCTCAAGTGATCCTCTTGCCTCAGCCTCCAGAGTAGCTGGGACTACAGGCACGTGCCACTACGCCCGGCTAATTTTTTCTATATATATTTTTAGTTGGCCAATTCATTTCTTTCTGTTTATAGTAGAGACGGGGTCTCGCTTTCGCTCAGGCTGGTTTCGAAAGATTTTACAACTTTAAAATTATGGGTTTTATCATCTTCTGTAAATGAGCAAATGGAATATTGGGTGGGAAAATTAATATCCAGCACTGTGCAGGCCTGCTTTGGGGCAGCATTAGGCTGTTTCGTAGTAATATATGAAATTACAACTTCTTCCTTCCCAAACTTCAACTTAATTTTTAAAGACAGTAAATCAAATACATGCTCATTCTAACAAAGAAAAGAAAGCTACCAATCTCCTCTATTCCCTTGTTATTCCCGTCTTGAGGTTACTAATATTCACAGTTTGGTGTGAAGTCTTCCACGTGCATTCCCTTGCACATTGTGCTTCGTGCTGTTACGAATGTATGAAAACATATAAACAGCCAGGCAGTTTGTGTTATTAAGTGAGGTAGGCCAAGGCAGGTCAGCTGTAGACCCCCCAAAGCAATAAGAAATAGAAAAACAGGTGTATGAACCTGTGGTGCAGTAAGAGATTCCTTGATTGGTAATGAGTTGACCCTTGTGTGGTGACTTGGCCCTTCTTACTAGACCTCGAGCTTTTGAAGAATGAGATCTAGGCCTTAACCATCTCTGTATTCTTAGCCTGCTGTAGTGTCTAGCAGATAACCCAGTTTTTCTCCAGGCGGAAGTCTACAGACACCTGACTCAGATTCATCTGGAGGAGTTTTGTTAACATTTCAGACAATGGGGACACACCCAGAGGTTTGCTAAATGAGATCTCCAGAGGTGAACTGCAACCCAAGATTATAACATAAATGCAATGAGTTTGATGAAGCAACTCATAGTATCCAAGGGCTCCAGACCTTGCCCTCCACACACTTGCTGGCGTGCATGTTACCTACGAGATGAACTTTTATTGGGCATCTACTAAGTGCCAAGCTTTCTGGATACAAAGATAAATGAGGCACACGAACAGCTAAGAGCAGAAACTGTTGAGTCAGAAAGATTTAGTTTGAGTCAGCCTTAGCTACTCGCTAGCCGTATGAATTTCAACAAGTTACTTTACCTCTCTAAGCTTGTTTCCTCTTTTTTATAAAACAGAAGTAACACCTGCATCATAGAATTGATATTAATATTAAACAAGATAACGCACATAAAGGGCTTTGTAAAGTGGTTAGACTATGGCATGCTTTTAATAAATGTTCCCTTTTCTTTCTTGTCTCTCTCTCTCTTTTATTTATTTATTTATTTTTTGTAATTAACAAGCTCACATTCCAGGTAGGGGCTGAATCTCCTGGAAAATTTGGAAATAAGGAAAACAAGGGATTATGTATCAGTTAAATTTTTGTTTTGCAACAAAACTTGGTGATGTAGCCTTTATTGACTCGTCTTTTGGTGGGTCGGCCATTTGGGCTGAGCTCAGCTGGGACGGTTAATCTCTCTGTTCTAGTTTGTGTCATCTGGGCATGCTCACGTGAGAGTGGTCTTGTCCACGCACTGACAGAGACTACGGTGGTGAGTGGCCAGCTGGGGCGGATGGTGGCGGCCACAGGGCTCCCAGGAGCAATGAGAGAGAGCAGGCCCCAGTGAGAAAGCCCATTTCAAGCCATGGCCTGTGTCATGTTTGCGAGTGTTTCATTAGCCAAAGCAAAGCACATGGCCGCGCCCAGGTTCAATGAGCTAAGACTCACTGCACCTCTTCATGGGCAAACGGCTGTGCATGTAGAGATAGGAAGAATTTGTGGCCATATATATATTTTTTTATTTCATCATATTATGGGGGTACAAATGTTAAGGTTACGTATATTGCTGTTGCCTCCCCTCCCCCCTCGAGTCTGAGCTTCAAGTGTGACCATCCCCCAGACGGTGCACATCTCACTCATTGTGTTTGTATGTACCCATCCCCTCCTCCCCCTGCACCTGCCCAACACCCAATAAATGTCATTCCTGTGTGTCCACTTAGGTGCTGATCAGTTAATACCAGTTTGCTGGTGAGTGCACGTGGTGCCTGTTTTTCCATTCTTGGGATACTTCACTCAGTAGAATGGGCTCCAGTGGCCATATTTACAAGCTACACAGAATGGATTTTATTGATGGCTTACTCTCTATCAGGCTTCATGCTCTATCAGGATTTACGTGCTATTCATTGAATCCTCACAGCAATTTCCTGACACGTGTGGCATTATTACCATTGCAAAGATGGAAAAGCTGATGATCAGAGAGGTTAAGAGGCTTGCACACATTAAGCCCAAATAGGTCGCTGCAAGTTATGGACTGGCCTGTTAGATGCTGTCTTTTGTTGCTTCTTTTTTTTTTTTTTAAGACAGAGTCTCACTCTGTTGCCCGGGCTAGAGTGCCGTGGTGTCAGCCTAGCTCACAGCAACCTCCAACTCCTGGGCTCAGGCGATCCTCCTGCCTCAGCCTCCTACGTAGCTGGGACTACAGGCATGCGCCACCATGCCCGGCTAAGTTTTTCTATATATTTTTAGTTGGCCAATTAATTTCTTTCTGTTTATAATAGAGATGGGGTCTTGCTCATGCTCAGGCTAGTTTCAAACTCCTGACCTTGAGTGATCCTCCTGCCTCGGCCTCCCAGAGTGCTAGGTTTACAGGCATGAGCCACCGTGCCCGGCCCATATGTTGATTTTTTTTTCAAAACTAGGGTATCTGGCAGTCCTCCTGCCTCAGCCCCCCGAGTAGCTGCGACTACAGGCCTGTGCCATTATGCCCGGCTAATTTTTTTCTCTATATATTTTTAGTTGGCCAATTAATTTCTTTCTATTTATAATAGAGACGGGGTCAGAGCCTAGCTCAGAGCAACCTCAAACTCCTGGGCTCAAGTGATCCTCCTGCTTCAGCCTCCCAAATAGCTGTTTTCTATATATATATTGGTTGGCCAATTAATTTCTTTCTATTTTTAGTAGAGACGGGGTCTAGCTCTTGCTCAGGCTGGTTTCGAACTCCTGACCTTGAGAGCGATCCTCCTGCCCCGGCCTCCCAGAGTGCTGGGATGACAGGCGTGAGCCACCCCACACTCAGCCTGTTGCTTCTATCTGTGGTCCCCAACCCCCGGGCTGTGGACCGGTACTGGCCCATGGTCCTTTGGGAACTGGACCGCACAGGAGGAAGTAAGCTGCAGGTGAGTGAGCCAGAGAAAGCTTCATCTGTGTTCACAGCCGCCCCCCACTGCTCGCATCACGGCACAAGCTCTTCCTCCTGTCTGATCAGCAGCGGCATCACAGATTCTCATAGGAGCAAGAACCCTGCTGCCAACTGCGCACGCCAGGGATCCGGGCTGCGGCTCCTCATGAGCATCGGACGCCTGGTGGTCGGAGGTGGAGCTGAGGTGGTGATATTAGCCCCGGGGAGCGGCCGCAAATACACTTGATCATTAGCAGAGAGGTTCGACCGCATGCTAAACATAATGCGCTTGAATCATCCTGAACCCATCCCTCCCCAACCCCCTCCAATCCCCCAATTTGGTCTATGGAAAAACTGTCTTCCATGAAACTGGTCCCCGGTGCCAAAACGGTTGGGGACCTCTGGCGTACTCGATCGGATGACGAGTCGACGAGGAGGAAGGTGCATGCATGCTTTCTTTAGTGCAGATGTGGTTGCAGTGGCACTCCAGAGACTAGTGGAGTTTCTCACTTGCAGGCTGAACCACCGGGTCACATATTTATCTGGCATAGAAAAAAAAAAAAAAAAAGTGGAGACGTCACGGTCTTTAAGACTCTGCAGAATCTGGTGGGAGTCTGATGTGCTGTCTTTGTTTGTTTGTTGCCAGAGCAGCCACGCGGCCTGGCTCTCGCTGCGTTTTGGACATGCCCGGGCCCCTGCAATGGGCCAGGTGTCACTGGAGGCGGCTCGTCGGGGGCACCGGTGGGGACCAGGGCGGCCAGAGGCGCTGCCGCTACTCCTCGCTGCTCCCCTGCGCGGGCAAGTCCTCCCGGAGCCCCAGGCTGGCGAGGAAGCACCGGATGGTCGTCCCCAACCCCTGGCCCTTCCAGGAGGAGCACGAGAAGTTCTCGGGAGCCTACGTGAATAACCGCATACGGACGACAAAGTACACGCTTCTGAATTTCGTGCCGAGAAATTTATTCGAGCAGTTTCACAGGTACTTTTATTTTAGAGGGGGAGGGAAATAAAACAAAAAAAAACCCCCAAACACAACACCCTTACGATCCTCTTTGTCACTCGAGTCGACATGTGACATTTTCCATTTTCCTAACCCTGTATGTTGCTTAAGCCTCCTAGGACTCGTGACCTCACCTAGGACTCGTGACGTCACCTAGGACTCGTGACGTCATCTAGGACGCGTGACCTCACCTAGGACTCGTGACGTCACCTAGGACTCCTGACGTCACCTAGGACTCGTGACCTCACCTAGGACTCCTGACGTCACCTAGGACTCGTGACGACACCTAGGACTCGTGACGTCACCTAGGACTCGTGACGACACCTAGGACTCGTGACGACACCTAGGACTCGTGACGACACCTAGGACTCGTGACCTCACCTAGGACTCGTGACGACACCTAGGACTCGTGACCTCACCTAGGACTCGTGACGACACCTAGGACTCGTGACGACACCTAGGACTCGTGACGCCATCCTCGACAATCCCAGAGTCTCTCGGGGGATGAGGGTGACTGTTCACACTCACAGGGCGCTTGGCGATGGGGAAGATGCCTTCTGTCTTTCCAGGAAAGAGACTGTTGCTCTCGTATTACTTAAGTCAGGGAGCAAGTTGAGGCTCAGTCGACGTCGTGCCAGCGACGCGTAGCAGACCAGGGGCTCCAGCTCTGGGCTCCTCGCTCTTGCCTCGTGCTCTTTCCATTGAATCATGCTGCCTTTTATTTTCAGATTTTCCTTACTTTTTTTTTTTTTTTTTTTTTTTTTGAGACAGGGTCTCACTTTGTTGCCCAGGCTAGAGTGAGTGCCGTGGCGTCAGCCTAGCTCACAGCAACCTCAACCTCCTGGGCTCAAGCGATCCTCCTGCCTCAGCCTCCCGAGTAGCTGGGACTACAGGCATGCACCACCACGCCTGGCTAATTTTTTCTATATATTTTTAGTTGACCGATTAATTTCTATTTTTAGTAGAGACGGGTCTCGCTCTTGCTCAGGCTGGTTTCGAACTCCTGACCTTGAGTGATCTGCCTGCCTCGGCCTCCCAGAGTGCTGGGATTACCGGCGTGAGCCACCGTGCCCGGCCAAGATTTTCCTTATTTGATAATATGGAGAAATAGAGCTCCAAAGCCATGCAGATGTAAGATGCTGTTAGGTGAATCAGTGACATAGTTCAGCTTAATACACATCGATTGACACTCTACTGTGAGTTTAGGCACTCAAGGAAATTCAGGTGGAATTGTGGCTCTTTTCCTTGTGGAGTTTTCGGTTGAGCGTAGGAAACGAGATATGTATACAAACAACAAAAAGACACAGGGGGTGCGATGAGCATTATAAAGCGCTATCAAGTAGAATGGAAGTCTCAAAAAGATAACAATACTAACTGGAGCAATAGAAGGGAAGGTAGCATTTGGATTAACTATGGAGGGTGGGTGGGATTTTCAAGGCAGAGGCATGGCCAAAAGCATGTTTCAGAGGGAGGAAGGGGTATGAGTAGGAGCATGAAGGCAAGCTTGAAGCCCGGGAAGCAGTCCTGTCTCACTTACTCGTAGCATCTGTGCCAGGGAGCACCTGGAAGTGAAGTCAGACAGGTGGGAATAACCCTACTTACAGACACTACGGGTTCAATGTTGGAAATTAAGCGAAAGGAGTAAAAAAAAAAAAGACTATGACATGAACGTGTCGAGCTGTGACGATCGGAAGGATTAGCAGAAAAAAGAGAGACGGGAGTCAAAAGAAGCTGGGCTGGAGGATGGTTTTGTTTCTGCCAGTGTTGTGTTTGCGATGCTGATGCGAGTATAAAGATTCTCGGCACTCCTTATTCGTTCTGCGTTTATTCATTCTCATTATTCATTCTATGTGTGTTCGGTACACACGCATTAGACAGTGGCTACGCTTGAAGTGCAGATGTGAATTGGTTGAATGAATGATCCAAGTGCTGTGGGTGTCGGTATCTTTTATAAGAGTCTGCAATCTAGCGCACTCGATGGGGTAAGAATCTGACCCTTGAACAGGGTTCAGAGCTAGAGCTGCGGGTTTGGATGTGGTCCACATGGCGATAATTGAATCCACAGAACCAAAGAAAGTAAAAGGAACTGGAAGTGAGGAAGAAGTATGTGTAGATTATTCTTTCGGGAAGTTTCATGGTCAGTGGGACAATATGTAATAAAAATTCAAGGGCAGGATGGCAGGATTGAGATTTTTGTTTTTCTTTTAAGGGAAAGGGTGTCTTGAATTTACCTCATGGCTGTGAAAATAAGGAACCGGTGGAGAAGTAGTTGGACATATAAAATAGAGGAACGGAAGAAGTTCTTTAAGAAAGTGGTTCTAAATAGCATAAAAGAAGGATTAGAAGGGTTAGTCCCAAGAAGAAAAAAAAAAAACTCAGGCTTTTCTCCTTATTTTGAGCCTTATTTGAATGTAATGTTGGCACACACAAAAGGCTAGAGACTTGATTTGGGGGTTTTTTGTTTGTTTATTTTTATAACACATTAGCCTTGGATGTTTTCTAAATGTTTCTGAAAAGGCAGAAACATTTAAAATTGCCTTTAAAAAGGCAATAATACTGTTTCCTATTGTGCCTTTTGTCAGCTCGACTGACCCACTGAGATATTTATTACTATTATATATTTTAATAAATAGTATCTCACATTTTTTAAAGTGTGACATGAGCCAGATGTCCAGGAGGGAAATGAATCGTTCATTTGGATTTGTTATATTTTGCTAGTTTTCCGTCTGTAACAAACTAAACCAACACTTAACAGGAAAACACACAATAAGGTATTTTGCTTCTTTATAGCAGTCCTTGAAGCAACTTGTGAACATCTTTTTTTGTGTTTGGGTTGCAGAGCCGCCAATTTATATTTCCTGTTCCTCGTGGTCCTGAACTGGGTGCCTTTGGTAGAAGCCTTCCAAAAGGAAATCACCATGCTGCCCCTCCTGGTCGTCCTGATGATCATCGCGATTAAAGATGGCTTGGAAGATTATCGCAAATACAAAATTGACAAACAGATTAATAACTTAGTAACTAAAGTGTATAGTAGGTAAGTGGCATGGGAACTTTGCCATAGAACCCTTGTTTCCGAAAATAAGCCCTACCCATACAATAAGCCCCAGCAGGATGTCTAAGCCTGTGCGCAATAGAAGCCCCACCCCGAAAATAAGCCCTAGTGATGGGCGTGGCTATGAAAATCAGCCCTAGTGATGGGCGTGGCTATGAAAATCAGCCCTAGTGATGGGTGATGGCTATGAAAATCAGCCCTAGTGGTGGGCGTGGCTATGAAAATCAGCCCTAGTGGTGGGCGTGGCTATGAAAACAAGCCCTGGTGGTGGGCGTGGTTATGAAAACAAGCCCTGGTGGTGGGCGTGGCTATGAAAATAAGTCCGGGCAGTGGGCGTGGCTATGAAAATCAGCCCTAGTGATGGGCGTGGCTGCGCAGTGCATCTGCACAACCCATGCGTGTCGTCGAGCGGGAAAGAACACGAGCAGCCCTTTTCATCTGTCCCGTGAGAGCTCTAGTGCTCCACAGGAGAGATCGGGGCCAGTGGTTCTAAAGGAAATAGAGTTGCAAGACATTCAGGATGGGATTCGGGGTTTGGAGAGTGAGGATGATGTTCCAGAAGAAGACGACTTCACTCTATTTGAATCAATGGAGATTTTGTTGTACCGTCCTTAAAAAGAATAACACATCCCCTGAAAGTAAGCCCTAGGGTGTCTTCTTGGGGAAAAATAAATAGAAGACCCTGTCTTATTTTTGAGGAAACATGGTATACACTTGTCTCATTTAGAAACATGCAGAATGTGACTTTTTTTTTCCCACTTAGATGTTAGCAGAACCCTTTTTGTGTTTTTTGTTATTGTTGTTGTTGTTAGTATTGTTGTTTTCAATTAACATTTCTTAGAAAAGTCCTACAGTGTATTTAATTCAGGTGTCAGAGAGGAAAACAAAAACATATAAGCCATTGTCAACCAGGAGTTGACAAAGCAAAAACCTCTATAACTCATGTATAAGTGGAATTGAAAAAAATTAAGGGCCGGGTGCGGTGGCTCACGCCTGTCATCCTAGCACTCTGGGAGGCCAAGGTGGGTGGATTGCTTGAGGTCCGGAGTTTGAAACCAGCCTGAGCAAGAGTGAGACCCCGTCTCTACTATAAATAGAAAGAAATTAATTGGCCAACTAATATATATACACAAAAAAATTAGCCAGGCATGGTGGCACATGCCTGTAGTTCCAGCCACTCGGGAGGCTGAGGCAGGAGGATCGCTTGAGCCCAGGAGTCGGAGGTTGCTGTGAGCGAGGCTGACGCCACGGCACTCACTCTAGCCTGGGCAACAGAGTGAGACTCTGTCTCAAAATAAATAAATAAATAAATAAGCTTCATACCATAAGAAGGAAAGCAAGCAGATAGTTTTTAACCCTAGATGTTGCATTAATAATTTAGGATTAAGAAGAGGATGGGATATGAAAAATAAGAATGAATATGAATGGATGTGAAAAACAAGATGGGATATAAAAATGAAAAGACAGGAGCTGTCGATAGAGGAAAAGGATTGTGAAGAATGGAGAAGAGTATTATTTTCTTTTTGTGCACAAAACTAGAGGCGTCCTGTTGCAGCTACAATAAAGGATATTCATGAAAGGAGGTCTTTTCAGGGCCATATTTGCTGAGCTGGAGGCCTGGTTTTTCCAGTATTTATGAAATAGAAAGTCTGTGTAGCCAAAAATAAACTCTATTGCGGTGAGTTTTGAACAGTGGTATGTAGTATATGCAGCTCCTGGGTTTTTATTCTTAGATGGAAATTAATACTTATTTAACAGTATAGACAAGTATAACTTGTCTTCAATCTTATGTGAGCCAAAGAGGAAAAGGTTAGAGAAGATTTCTCCAAAGAAGAGATATTTAATCCAAAACCTGCAGGATTCTGAATTTTGTTCACTATTAGAATTCGTCAGTGGCCTTCACATTTGTTTTAAAGATCTGTTAAGAAAACAGGGGAAAGAACTCTTTTTCTCCTTTTTTAAGATGATGTGAGATTACTTGGATAATGAAAATTTAGCTCTATTTTTTTTTTTCTCGTACTCACGTCCAATCTGAAGGGAACCAGAGAAACTGATGTCTTGTGTAAAAATATGGAATAATTGTTGTAAGTCCACGGTTTTCTTGTTAAAGCCATAGAACATATTACCACAACAGTCGTATGACTCTTTCAATAATGTTTGAGTGCTGTGCTTACAATATCCCAGGGATAGAGAGGTGGAATGTTGGTATAGTCTCTACCCCCCAAAAATAGCTATAAGAAATAGCTTAATACTTTACACCAGGGGTCCTCAAACTACAACCCGCGGGCCACATGTGGTCCACTGAGGACATTTATCCGGCCCGCCAGGTGTTTTAGCCACCGCTGCCTGTCCTGCTTAGCAGCCGCTGCCTGTCCTGCTTAGCAGCCGACTCGTCCCGGGCCCACAGTGCGCACTCTCCAATGGTCTAAGGGACAGTGACCTGGCCCCCTGTTTACAAAGGTTGAGGACCCCTGCTTTTATACACTATTTTACATGGTTTGGGGCTTGATGTTCTTTTTAAACTTTTTTTTTTTTTTTTTCTTTTTCCATTTTAGGAAAGAGAAAAAATACATGGACCGACGCTGGAAAGAAGTTACTGTCGGCGACTTTATTCGCCTCTCCTGTAACGAGGTCATCCCTGCGGACATGGTGTTGCTCTTTTCCTCCGATCCGGATGGGATCTGTCACATCGAGACTTCCGGGCTGGATGGAGAGAGCAATTTAAAACAGAGGCAGGTGGTTCGAGGCCAGGCAGAGCAGGTGAATAATGTGTTCCCAGGTGGCGACCAATTAACTTTATTTTTTTTCCAGAAGATAACTGAGCTCATTTTTTACCGTACAAAAGAGAGACAAAGAGAATTTTAGATTACTTAATTTTTGCCATGACAAAACAGAATCCCAGAAGGTTTAATCCATTTCCAGGTATCGGTGAAAGTGTATTTATTGTATTTTTATAGGTAATAGGATAGGACTTTGGAGTTCCCATATTTCAGACCGGCAATCATGTTTTCTGTAATGCAATTAAAGGAACCCAAACAGAATTGTTTTGCAATTCGGAAAATTATTTTGCAAGGGAAATAATCACCTGCTCATTATTTTTCTTAAGCTTAGAGTTTATATCTTACGTTTTTTTTTGTTGTTGTTGTTCATTGTTCTAATATCTACAATTACTGACATAGCAAACCTTCTAAGACTTTGTGGCTTCTCTTGCCACCTAAATTCTAGACCTCAAACTACGGCCCGTGGGCCACATGCGGGCCTTGAGATGAAGTATTTTAAAATTTAATGTTTTTTTATTATTATTATTTTATTATTATTATTATTTTTACCTGAACCACTATGAAGTCAGGGTTCCTTCATCTTGTAAACCAAAAAATGTTTCAGCCTAGTAATAATGCTCTTATCTTTGGCAAATTTTGTGTCTCATTGTGCCCATCTTTCTGCCTATGGCTGTCATTTAGATATTCTGTGACTGATATGGCTCTCAGACTACTGTCGTTTCACTTTTGTAAGCAGTCCTGCACCTGAGATGTTGGTAAAAATCTTGCACAACTTAAATTTCTGTTGTTCCACAAAAGACCTACTTTTAGGCTGAAGTCAGTTGATTGGCTGATTTTTTTTTTTTTAACTTTTAAAAATTAATTAATTAATTTATTTTTGAGACTGAGTCTCACTCTGTTGCCCGGGCTAGAGTGAGTGCTGTGGCGTCAGCCTCGCTCACAGCAACCTCAAACTCCTGGGCTCAAGCGATCCTCCTGCCTCAGCCTCCCGAGTAGCTGGGACTAACCAAGTGAACGCCACCATGCCCGGCTAATTTTCTCTACATACTTTTAGTTGGCCAATTAATTTATTTCTATTTATAGTAGAGACGGGGTCTTGCTCTTGCTCAGGCTGGTCTCGAATGATTGGTTGATTAATCAGCACACTGTGGGCTCAATGAAGGGTGAGCTCTTTGGAATCCAATGACCTTGATTGTCATCCTGGTCCAAATACCTTCTTGTTTTGAGAGCTTTTGCAAATCACTGACACTCTTTGTGTTTCTCTCGTCATCTATTAATTAGGCCTAATTATGGTAGCTACCTCATGGGGTTGTGGAGAAGAAATGAGTTAATATATTTAAAGTGCATAATAGCTTCTAGTCCATCAAAAGAACGCCATAGATATTATAGCAAATCAAATCATATGATCATATAATTCACATTTTTTCATATGCTTTCGATGATATACATATTAATATTTTATGAGATATGTAAATACCATAGCATTTATTTTAGTAGCCAAAAAGTCATGTGAAAAATTTTTAAAAAGGGGTTGATTTGGCTTATTCTTAGAGAATCCACAACTTTCAGGATCTGTGTTTTATAAAGGCACTTTGCTTATTTGCTCATTCATTTCATAAAGCGTATTAAAATTATCTGCTTGATCCATTAGAGAATTTTGTAAGACATGGATATGTCCAGCTTATTTTTAAATCTTTATTTATAAAATTTGGCTGAGATCAAGCGCATATGTGCTCGAAGTGTTCACATATATATATTTTTTTAACATTTTTTTCTTATTTTATTTATAAAAAAATATTTAAACTCATTTCTCTCTCTTTTTTTTTTTTGTCTCCTGAAGTTCATTAGGATGGCGCACACATATATATTTAATCTCAGAAATTACCTATATGATTAAAGACCACAACAAAAGTATTTTCAGTTTTTCAGTGCTTCGTTGATAAAAGAGTGTTTATAAGTAGAACTCCCTTCTGGAGAGTCCTGGATAAATTTCAATAAATGATCCAGACATTCCCATCACCTACACATACTCATTAATGCTTGAGACCATTCTGATCCCAATTATGAGTCCCCTAATTATGCCTATACTTTCTTTAATCTGGGAAATATGATATAAACTTTGTGGCAAAATAGCCTTATTAAGAACTGATGGAGGCTGGGTGTGGTGGCTCATGCCTGTGATCCTAGCACTCTGGGAGGCCGAGGTGGGAGGATCATTGGAGCTCAGGAGTTCGAGACCAGCTTGAGCAAGAGCAAGACCCCGTCTCTACTAAAAATAGAAAGAAATTAATTGGCCAACTAAAAATAGATAGAAAGAATTCGCCAGGCAGGGTGACGCATGCCTGTAGTCCCAGCTACTGGGGAGGCTGAGGCAGGAGGATCGCTTGAGCCCAAGAGTTTGAGGTTGCTGTGAGTGAGGCTGATGCCACTGTACTCTCTAGCCCAGGCAACAGAGTGAGACTGTCTCAAAAAAAAAAACAAAAAAAAACAATTGATGGACATAACACACTTAAGTGTCAAGGGTTTAACCTTGAATTCTTGTTGTTTTGTGATTTTTTGAAATATTTTTAGGACTCTGAAGTTGATCCCGAGAAGTTCTCCAGTAGGATAGAATGTGAAAGTCCAAACAATGATCTCAACAGATTCCGAGGTTTCCTGTGAGTGATGCATGACTTGCCTTTGTGGGTGTGAGTGGCATTGTGTGTTGCAATTATTATTATTTTTTCTTTTTTAAAAATATTAAATACATTTATTTATTTTTTTTTTTTACTTTTTTTTTCTTTTTTTACAGAGGAAATAAAACAGGCATGTGTGTTGCAATTATGCTTAACTCAATAAAACTTTTGTGTTCTTATACCCATGGCAAACAACTAAAGGCCATAAGTTTAGCCATCTATAAATTTAGCTTATTTTAATAATTTGATAAATATTTACCTATATGTATGTGTGTGTATATATATGTACATATGTGTGTATATATACACACACACACACACATATTTTTAGCTGGTGCTTACCTGGGAATGTTACATGGAAGTGAGAATTAATTTCCTCATCTATTTTATTAAAAAGTCGAATTAGATTAAACTTGAGGATGCTTCTAACTCTGACAGTCTCTTTGTACATGAGTCTGTGCGTATAAAGGAATGTAAACCTACACCTATTAGAAAAAAAGTGCTTTACAGATTATGGGAATGAAATGACAAATCTATTTTCCTCTTTCTTTTCAGTATGAAACTTTCTTTGAAGAATTTTTATTTTCTTTCCATTGTCATGCCAGATAGCAAGGAGAGCAGATATGTTGACAATTTTTACATATGCCATAAAGAAGCAACAAGGTGTAGACTGAAGTTTATTGCTTAGGAAACAACCTAATTTTAATGCTGAAATTAAGAGGACATTTTAAAAATATGTGAAAAATGACTCTTTGCTTATTTGTTTAAATATTCCGGTGATTTTGCTCAGTGTTTTTGCCACTACGGTAATTTAGTCAACGAATTACTTTGATAATTTTAAAATGATTTATTACAAAAAATTTCAAGCATGTACAAGTGGAAAGAAAAGTATAATGAGCACCCATGTGCCACTATAGAGCCTTAGCTATTTCACAGTATTGCCAACTTTGTTTCTTTTTTTTTTAATTTTTATTTTTTTAAATTTTTTTAATTTTTATTTTTTTGAGACAGAGTCTCACTCTGTTGCCCAGGTTAGAGTGAGTGCCGTGGCATCAGCCTCACTCACAGCAACCTCAATCTCCTGGGCTCAAGCGATCCTCCTGCCTCAGCCTCCCGAGTAGCTGGGACTACAGGCATGCACCACCAAGCCCGGCTAATTTTTTCTATCTATTTTTGGTTGGCCAATTAATTTCTTTTTATTTTTAGTAGAGACGGGGTCTCGCTCTTGCTCAGGCTGGTCTCGAACTCCTGAGCTCCAATGATCCTCCCACCTTGGCCTTCCAGAGTGCCAGGATGACAGGCGTGAGCCACCGCGCCCGGCCTTCCCATCAGCCCTAGAAGCAATGATTTTAGCAGCCACCAATTATCATTTGCCTAAAACGATTCTTGATTTCATCCAGGTCGAAAATAGTAATTTCCTAATTTTATCAAGAATTTTTCCTTCATCCGTTACTAGGTTGCCCTCTGTAGAGTTTATACTAGCAAAGCAGCATCCTCAGTCAGAATATTTTTGGGATTCTGTAGTAATAGAAGTTGATAAACGGTGACTAACAGAAAACAACGGCAGTTGGGAACTTGTTGCATCTTTTTCCTAGCTAAAGCAAGTAACCGAAATCACAAAAGTAAATAGGCCAGCGGCCGGGCGCGGTGGCTCACGCCTGTAATCCTAGCACTCTGGGAGGCCGAGGCCAGTGGATTGCTCGAGGTTGGGAGTTCGAAACCATCCTGAGTGAGACCCTGTCTCTACTAAAAATAGAAAGAAATTAATTGACCAACTAAAAATATATATACAAAAAATTAGCTGGGCATGGTGGTGCATGCCTGTAGTCCCAGCTACTTGGGAGGCTGAGGCAGGAGGATCGCTTGAGCCCAGGAGTTTGAGGTTGCTGTGAGCCAGGCTGACGCCACGGCACTCACTCTAGCCAGGGCAACAAAAGTGAGACTCTGTCTCAAAAAAAAAAAAAAGTAAATAGGCCAGAGATTTGAAACCTTTCATTTGAAATGTCTAACTTGTTGCTCCAAATCAAGAACGTTCTACTCAAGGACGCCGAGTTTTATTTTAAATCCCCACTGTTGCCGTTGAAAAATAAATCTATCTGCTGTCTTTCTTATAGAGAACATGCCAACAGAGAACGTGTGGGTCTCAGCAAAGAAAACCTGTTACTTAGAGGATGTACCATTAGAAACACAGAGGCTGTTGTGGGCATTGTGGTTTATGCAGGTTGGTTATACTTCTGATTTTCATCCTTGTCTCCTCTGTGCATTTCTACAAGTTAACATTTTTCCCTTGCTCAAAAATACAATCTACGGAAGCAGAAAGAAAATCCTGTTTTGGTAAACTTAATCATGGGTCTCTGTTTAATCTAAATGGATCACAAAAGCAGACTAAAGTGACAAAATATGTTATGTAACTAAGTTTTTTATTAAATTGTCTGCCAGAGAGTTTTTTTTTGTTTTTTTTTTGTTTTTTTTGAGACAGAGTCTCACTTTATTGCCCAGGCTAGAGTGAGTGCCGTGGCGTCAGTCTAGCTCACAGCAACCTCCAACTCCTGGCTCAAGCAATCCTCCTGCCTCAGCCTCCCAAGTAGCTGGGACTACAGGCATTCGCCACCATGCCCAGTTAATTTTTTGTATATATATTAGTTGGCCAATTAATTTCTTTCTATTTATAGTAGAGACGGGGTCTCGCTCTTGCTCAGGCTGGTTTCGAGCTCCTGACCTCGAGCAATCCGCCGGCCTCGGCCTCCCAGAGAGCTAGGATTACAGGTGTGAGCCACCGCGCCCGGCCTGCCAGAGAGTTTTTTAAGTATGATATTTGCTTCCTGGTTTTAATTTGTCTCTTTTCTTTTCTTTTCTTTTTTTTTTGAGACAGAGTTTTACTCTGTTGCCTGGGCTAGAGTGAGTGCCGTGGTGTCAGCCTCGCTCACAGCAACCTCAAACTCCTGGGCTCAAGCGATCCTCCTGCCTCAGCCTCCCGAGTAGCTGGGACTACAGGCATGCGCCACCATGCCCGGCTAATTTTTTCTACAAATTTTTAGTTGGCCAATTAATTTCTTTCTATTTTTTTTTTAGTAGAGACGGGGTCTCGCTCTTGCTCAGGCTGGTTTGGAACTCCTGACCTTGAGCGATCCTCCCGCCTCGGCCTCCCAGAGAGCTAAGATTACAGGTGTGAGCCCCCGCGCCCGGCTCATTTGTCTCTTTTCTGCTATGTTCCATGTCCTCTGCAGGTCATGAAACCAAAGCAATGCTGAACAACAGTGGGCCACGGTATAAACGCAGCAAATTAGAAAGAAGAGCAAATACTGACGTTCTCTGGTGTGTCCTGCTTCTGGTCATGATGTGTTTGACTGGTGCCCTGGGTAGGTAAAATTCGATTGTTTGCTGACATCTTTTCAACAGGACATTAAAGTATTTTATTCCAAAATGATATTTATGACTGTTTGACTTCTGCAAGGGAGCTTTTATTTGTTTTCTTCACCTCTCATCTCTCTCATCTTTTGGCTTGAAAAACTTTAATGTTGACCCTACCCACTTCCACATTGCAACCGGACTGAAGGGACATGGGAAGAGGTTTAAAGATAGAGAAATGGGGACAGGAGAATGTGTAGCCTTTCGATTTGAGTTTGTTTCCAGAAACAAGCAATTTGGTGTTCCGCTAAAATGAAAACCCTCATCCCTTCTCCGTTAGGAATAAGAGTTTTTTGTTTGCATAACAAATATATATGTCGCATCTTTTTGATGTCTGTGTACTTTTTTTTGTAAGATCATGGGATCTGGTTGAGCAGATATGAAAACATACTCTTTTTTAATATCCCCGAGCCTGATGGACGTACTGTATCTCCGGTGTTGGCGGGATTCTATATGTTTTGGACCATGATCATTCTATTACAGGTAATTTCCATGAAGCTTGTCATAGAGTTTTAAGATCTTTGCTATTAGTCCAGCTACATTCATTTTCTCATCCTTCCTTTAACCTACTTTACCATTTTTTTTTTTTTTTAATTGTTCGGATCCTCTTAGGTCCTGATTCCCATTTCTCTCTACGTTTCCATTGAAATTGTCAAGCTCGGACAAATATATTTCATTCAAAGTGACGTGGATTTCTACGATGAGAAAACGGATTCTACTGTTCAGTGCCGGTCCCTGAACATCACGGAGGATCTTGGACAGATTCAGTACCTCTTTTCTGACAAGACAGGGACCCTCACTGAGAATAAGATGGTCTTTCGAAGGTGTAGCATAGCAGGATTTGATTATTGCCATGAAGAAAACGGTGAGTGTTGAGTTTCTACCAAAACCAACCTTAACGTCGGTCTTTTTTTTTTGCAACCACTTAAATGTCTGAGATAAAAGTGCTTTATTTAAGCATTGGGTACTTCACACATCCAAGTGGGCTTTAAGCATCATTATTGTCCCTTCAAGAGGGACAGAGACTTCTGGTTCTCATTAGAATCACGTCTAGAACTATTTAAAAATGCAAGTGCCAGGATCCCAGACCAGGCCTGTTGAATCAATATCAAATCAGGCCTTGTGAGTCTGAATCCTGTGTCCACTGTCACAAGCTATGTGACCTGGGCCAAGTTATCTCATTTCTCTGTGCCTCAATGTAAAAAGGGTCAATGATAGTATCTACCTCATTGAATGAGAAAGAGGATGAGAGAAAATAATTCATGCAAAGGCCCTTAGAACAGAGCACGGAGGAGAATGAATTCTCCATAAACATTAGCTGCTGTTATTATTGTCGCCGTAATTATTGTTGTTAAAATAAGAAATAGGCCTGTCTCTTAAGAAGTCCGTGGTCTGGCGTGGGTGTGTAAACATAAAATTACCACATGAATTGTCACAAGATCAAAGTCAACGTTCTTGTTCCATATTGTTTTGGTTTTCAGTCAACATTGGAGGCCGATTTTTGCACCTCCAAAGATGTGACATATATATTTATTATGCAGACAAAAAACTCTTATTCCTAATGGAGAAGGGATGAGGGTTTTCATTTTAGCGGAACACCAATTGCTTGATTTTTGGAAACAAACTCAAATCGAAAGGCTGTACATTCTCCTGTCCCCATTTCTCTGTCTTTAAACCTCTTCCCATGTCCCTTCAGTCCGGTGGCAATGTGGAAGTGGGTAGGGTCAACATTAAAGTTTTTCAAGCCAAAAGATGAGAGAGATGAGACGTGGAGAAAACAAATAAAACTTTGATTAAGCTTTCGTTCTTGGGCCCTTTGGAAAAACACATTGAAAGTGTGATAAACTTTTTGATCCATAGACTAATGCCCACTTCTAGGTACCAAATCAACGCAAGTAACAGGCTGTCATCAGGATACCAGGCATTTGAAGAAGGAAATGGGAAAGGAAGGCATACTGAGGATTAAATAAGGAAGAGAAATAAGGTAGATAATTCGGTACCCAACCCAGTACCTACCTTCAGGCAAAGAAAAGAACAGACATTGTATATTTTCTCTTGTGAGGCAAGAGTTCTTGACCCACATTGAGGCATTCCTGGAACTAATTAGAACCTACTTTAAGAGAAAGATTAGAAGTCTTTATTGCCATTTGGGTACGTTTTTCTTATCAATAAGATACGAAACTTTTATTTGTCATGCCCAGTTTTTATAAGATTCTCACTGGGCCTAGAATTATAGCTCCGGTAGCTTTGTTTTCTGAATCACGTTGTAACTCTACCGGTCTTATTTACTTCTCGTAACTCTTCACAAAGTGATTAATGGTTGAGTCACTCCGTGTCTTCTTGATTCCATTCTTCCAGTTCTACTTATTGAGCAAGTTTGCCCTACAGTAATAGCCGAGCTACCCAGCATTTTACTAATGACACAGTTGCACCATGACTGGCTTCTCTAAAGGTGGCTGGGAGAAGTTGCACGATCATTAAGTATAGCCTTCATGTGTATATGTGCTTTGAAGTTTTCCACTTATCCGAGGTTCTGTTCTCCAGAGTTTCAGTTACCCATGGTACAGTACAGTAAGATATTTTGAGAAAGAGAGAGAGAGACCACAGTCGTATAATTTTTTTTACAGTATATTGTTATAATTATTCTATTATTATTGTTAATCTCTTACTGTGCCCAATTTATAAATAAAACTCTATCATATGTATGTATATACAAATTGTATATGTAGGTTCTGTGCTATCCATGGCTTTAGGCATCCATTAGGGTCCTTATATCTCCCATGGATAAAGGACTGTACTCTACTTTTAAAATGCTATTGTATTTTCAGTAAATTTCTTGAGTTAGTCAAGAATTCACCGGCCTCAGCACTATTGACATTTTAGGCCAAATTACTCTTTGCTGTGCGCATTATAAGATCCTGAGGATTATCTTTGATCCCTAGAAACAGGGGACCCTGAGGACTCAAGAGGATTGGCTGCAGAATCTAATAGAACTGGTTTTAAGATTAGCCTGCAACATTTTTGTGAGATGGGGCAAATTATTTGTGAGATGGGGCAGATTATTTGAGTTTATTTATTGTAAAAACATGGGTATTGGCCGGGCGCAGTGGTTCACGTCTGTCGTCCCAGCACTCTGGGAGGCCAAGGCGGGAGGATCGCTCTTAAGGTCAGGAGTTCGAAACCAGCCTGAGCAAGAGCGAGACCCCCCGTCTGTACTAAAAATAGAAAGAAATGAATTGGCCAACTAAATATATATAGAAAAAATTAGCCAGGCATATGGCGCATGCCTGTAGTCCCAGCTACTCGGGAGGCTGAGGCAGGAGGATCGCTTGAGCCCAGGAGTTGGAGGTTGCTGTGAGCGAGGCTGACGCCACGGCACTCGAGCCTGAACAACACAGTGAGACTCAGTCTCAAAAAAAAAAAAATAAAGATATTGTAATTCAAAGATGGGATGGGATGAGATCACCAAGGAAGTGTCGTTGGAGGAGAGAAGGAGCTCCAATATTTGAAGGCTGAGATGAAAAGGCGGCAGGAGAAACCAAGAAGCACCTGTCATGGAAGGAGGAGGAAACCCAGTTAAGTGTGGCATCCGAAGAATGAAAAGAGACATTTCAAGAAGGAAAGAAAGGTCGCCCGTGCTGGATATTATTACCAAGGGCCCCCACACGACGAGGACAGACGTGGGCGTCAGATTTGGCCACATGGCGCTCGCCGGGGACCCAGGCGAGAGCAGCGTCAGTGGAGAGACAGGGACGTAGAGTCATGAAATGGGTCGCAGAGACGTTGGCGTAAGTGAAAGGAGGAAGACCTCTAAGGGGAAGTCACTGCGGGCTCAGAGGGGGGAGGTCACGGATGGAGAGCCTGGCGTTTGAATCATGGAAAGGACATTTCATCCTGGTAGCAGAAGGAAAGACAGACGTGTGGGTGCAGGTGAAGGTAAGTTGGTAGATTTTTTTTTTTTGAGACAGTCTCACTCTGTTGCCCGGGCTCGAGTGCCGTGGCGTCAGCCTAGCTCACAGCAACCTCCAACTCCTGGCCTCAAGCGATCCTCCTGCCTCAGCCTCCTCCCGAGGAGCTGGGACTACAGTTGCCCACCATCACGCCTGGCTAATTTTTCTGTTTTTTTTTTTGTATAGAGACAGAGTCTGTCTCTTCCTTAGGCTGGTCTTGAACTCCCAGCCTCAAGCAATCCTCCTGCCTCAGCCTCCCTCTGGAGTAGCTGGGACTACAGGCATGCACCACCATGCCCGGCTAATTTTTTTTTTTTATATATATATTTTTACTTGGCCGATTATTTTCTTTCTATTTATAGTAGAGACGGGGGTCTCGCTCTTGCTCAGGCTGGTTTCGAACTCCTGACCTCGAGAGCGATCCTCCCGCCTCGGCCTCCCAGAGTGCTGGGATGACAGGCGTGAGCCACCGCGCCTGGACAAGTTGATAGGTTTGGTGACAGGGGAAAAAAAAAATAGAGAGTTCCTCTCTGGTTATTTCTGCTTTTCTGCATGAAGGGTGAGGCAGGTTCCTCCATGAGGGGCGTGGAGGTGGCGGGTGGGGTTTGACACCCGGGTTGGAGAGTGCGGGAAGTGGGGTGCGAGGGTAGCTGTTGAAGGAACTGCCTGACCTTCAGCTTCCCAGATGATGACTCAGTGTGACTTTTTGTCCCTCAGCCAGGAGGTTAGGGTCCTACCAGGAAGCCGGCTCTGAAGATGAGGAATTTGCAGACACTTTGAGTGGCTCCACCAGCAATGAGGCGACACCCAGAGCCGACGGCGGCAGGACGGTCCCCAACGCGCCTTCTGGAAGCAAGCCCCCGAGCCAGCCCGCCGGGAGCTCGGGTGCTGTGGGAAGTGGACAAGGAGCCGGGGACGTGCCCAGCCCCAGGCAGGCTGCCTTCAGCAGCCCCATCGTAAGTCCCACGCCCGCCTGGCACCTTCCACGGCCCCCAGTGTGCCATGAAAGAACAAGCTTTGCAACCACGCCAGAGCCAGGCTCCACTGTGCTTCCTCTGCCTATGAAGAGACCACACAGGCAGGGTGAGGTGGCTCACGCCTGTCATCCTAGCACTCTGGGAGGCCGAGGAGGGAGGATCGCTCGAGGTCAGGAGTTCGAAACCAGCCTGAGCAAGAGCGAGACCCCCCGTCTGTACTAAAAATAGAAAGAAATTAATTGGCCAACTAAATATAGATAGAAAAAATGAGCCGGGCATGGAGGTGCATGCCTGTAGTCCCAGCTACTCGGGAGGAGGCTGAGGCAGGAGGATCGCTGGAGCCCAGGAGTTGGAGGTTGCTGTGAGCGAGGCTGATGCCACGGCACTCTAGCTCGAGCAACAGAGTGAGACTGTGTCTCAAAAAAAAAAAAAAGAAAGGATAAAAGAAAAAAAAAGAAGAGACGACATAATTGCAGCTAGCACGGTGTGAATAGTGCCCTCTCTTTTTAAAAAGAGTCGGAACTCATCGGTTGCTGTTGGATGAATCTATGATCCAGGGAGAATTCCAAGCATAATAAAATATATTTCTGGCATCGTGTATTTCAAAATGAGAAGCACACTTAATCAACTAGATTTTGGTGAGAGCTGTTGTGCCTGTTTCATTTAATAGTCAAGGTAACTTCCATTAATAATGTATACTCCAGATTTTCCATTTATTATTATTATTATTTATTTATTTATTTATTTTGAGACAGAGTCTCACTCTGTTGCCCAGGCTAGAGTGAGTGCCGTGGCGTCAGCCTAGCTCACAGCAACCTCAGACTCCTGGGCTCCAGCGATCCTCCTGCCTCAGCCTCCCGAGTAGCTGGGACTACAGGCACGCGCCACCATGCCCGGCTCATTTTTTTTCTATGTATTTTTAGTTGTCCGATTAATTTCTTTATATTTTTAGCAGAGACGGGGGTCTCACTCTCGCTCAGGCTGGTTTCGAACTGCTGACCTCGAGCGATCCTCCCGCCTCAGCCTCCCGAGTAGCTGGGACTACAGGCACGCGCCACCATGCCCGGCTAATTTTTTTTCTATGTATTTTTAGTTGTCCGATTAATTTCTTTCTATTTTTAGCAGAGACGGGGTCTCGCTCTCGCTCAGGCTGGTCTCGAACTCCTGACCTCGAGCGATCCTCCCGCCTCGGCCTCCCAGAGTGCAAGGATGACAGGCGTGAGCCACCGAGCCCGGCCTCCATTTATTTTTTATGTTTTTTTTTTTTATTTTTCTGTTCTTCTCATCATGACACCATATACATGAAATCTTCTCTAGAAAGATAAAGTTTACCAGCTCATGCTTCCTTTAGACCTTGCTTAAGGAAGTTACTTCTCATGTTAATTTAAAACCCCAATTTTGTTATTAGTATTAAAACCTCAATATTTATTATAACAACACTCTGTGTTATTGGATCTTCAGGAAACAGATGTGGTCCCAGACCCCAGGCTTTTGGACAAATTCAGTCAGATTACACCTCAGCTCTTTACCTCGCTGGATGAGACCGTCCAGAATCTACCGCTGGAGACTTTGTACATCGCCGACTTCTTTATCGCGTTGGCGATTTGTAACACAGTAGTGGTTTCTGCTCCTGACCAGCCTCGGCAAAAGGTAAGGTCTCTACTGCAAAAGAGAGCCGCCTTCCAGCAGAGAACTTTGGGCTTCAGTGTATCTGTCCTGGCGGTGGCTCCCGCCTGTAACCCTAGCACTCTGGGAGGCCGAGGCGGGAGGATCGCTCTCGAGGTCAGGAGTTCGAAACCAGCCTGAGCAAGAAACGAGACCCCGTCTCTACTAAAAATAGAAAGAAATTAGCTGGACAACTAAAAATATATAGAAAAAATGAGCCGGGCGTGGTGGCGCATGCCTGTAGTCCCAGCTACTCGGGAGGCTGAGGCAGGAGGATCGCTGGAGCCCAGGAGTTGGAGGTTGCTGTGAGCGAGGCTGACGCCACGGCACTCACTCTAGCCCGGGCAACACAGTGAGACTCTGTCTCAAAAAAAATGTATCTGGGCCGGGCGCAGTGGCTCGCGCCTGTAATCCTAGCACTTTGGGAGGCCGAGGCAGGCGGATTGCTCAAGGTCAGGAGTTCGAAACCAGCCTGAGCGAGACCCCGTCTCTACCAAAAATAGAAAGAAATTAATTGACCAACTAAAAAATATATATACAAAAAATTAGCCAGGCATGGTGGCGCATGCCTGTAGTCCCAGCTACTCGGGAGGCTGAGGCAGGAGGATCGCTTGAGGCCAGGAGTTAGAGATTACTGTGAGCCAGGCTGACGCCACGGCACTCACTCTAGCCTGGGCAACAAAGTGAGACTCTGTCTCAAAAAAAAAAAAAAAAAAAAAAGTATCTGTCCTGGTCTTGTTATGTGGATAATAGTAATAAATAATAGCAGCTGTATAGCATTTCTTCAGCATTTATTCTGTGTTCTTCTCTTACCCTGGTCTAACTGATTTACTGGTGTTAACAGGTTTAATCTTCCCAACAACTCCGAGAGTTAGACACTATGACTCCACTCTTCCTCATTTTATAGATGACGTTAAATAGTTTGCCCAGGGTCCTGAGATCAGTTTGTGGGGGAGGTGGGATTTGAACTTGGGAAGGCTGCTACCCTCAGCCTCTGGGAGGCTGGCTGGTGAGAGCAGTCCCCTTGGCTCTAGTTTTCTTACCAAATTGAAGCCTTCTTTTCAGCAGACTTCTGAGACCTCCCACATCATTTGCACAAGCAACATGAAGCAAAATATAAAGTATTGGGTGCAACATCGTGTTTCATGCTAACGTACCTTTCCACGTGCCAGTTGGCTTAGTTTTAACTCAGTCTAGAATCCAATACATCTGTGATATACCAAGGTTCTGCGGCTCCCGCCAAAGCTGGATTTTTAAAGTCTATTTGTAGCTTAGGAATTCATGGAAAAATCCATTTTCAATTAAGAAAAAGACCTGTTTTCCGGGCTGGCGGTTCACCCCTTGCTGTGCTAGCTTCCTCGCGTGTAACTATCTTCTTGTTTCACAGACGATCCACTTGAAATTCAATTTGCAGCACAACCCAATTAAACGTTAATTTTCCATCAGATCGTTTTCTTTGGGCAGCTTCGGAGGTGGTCAGTTTCAACATAAAAAATAATTTACTTCCAGTTAAGCTGCCCTCGATCAGAAACTGTATTTTACAAGGTTTTGCCTAGAAAGTCGCTCTTTGAAAAAGTGATTATTAGGTAGTTAAGAGAATAAATCGCCGGATGTTCTTTTTTTCCCCCTACTTTTTCTCAATCATCTCTTTCCAAAGTAGGCATTGCTTAGTGTTTTCTGCTTAAGCAATATCGTTCCCTTATTCGCAAAGGTTATAATACTCCATTGCTTGGAAGAAACCCCTGTCAGGCATGTAAGAGCCTCAGCTTCATGGCATTTCAAGCTAACGATAAACAGTACATGAGCTAATCAGAATTCATGTGGAATTCAGAAGCTTCATCTCTGATCGGGTTTTCACTATTCATCTGTGAGTTGCTGATGAGTTCAGAAATCAACCAGCATGATTGATAAGTTCAAAAATCAACTAGGATCCTCAATCATGAAATTTGTAATTTTTAGGGGAAAACTTTTCAATTTCCTGAACATTTCTTTATTATTATTATTCTTTATATTTATATATTTATTTATTTTTTTTGAGACAGAGTCTCGCTTTGTTGCCCAGGCTAGAGTGAGTGCCGTGGCGTCAGCCTAGCTCACAGCAACCTCACACTCCTGGGCTCCAGCGATCCTCCTGCCTCAGCCTCCCCGAGTAGCTGGGACTACAGGCATGCGCCACCATGCCCGGCTAATTTTTTCCATATATATTTTTAGTTGGCCAGTTAATTTCTTTCTATTTTTAGTAGAGATGGGGGTCTCACTCTTGCTCAGGCTGGTCTCGAACTCCTGACCTTGAGCGATCCTCCTGCCTCAGCCTCCCGAGTAGCTGGGACTACAGGCTCGAGCCACCACGCCCGGCTAATTTTTTTCTCTATATATTTTTATAGTTGGCCAGTTAAATTCTTTCTATTTTTAGTAGAGACGGGGGTCTCGCTCTTGCTCAGGCTGGTCTCGAACTCCTGACCACCTTGAGAGCGATCCTCCCTCCTCGGCCTCCCGGAGTGCTTAGGATGACAGGCGTGAGCCACCGCGCCCGGCCTGTGGCTACTTTTTAATTAATACCTTCCGTGGCAGCTGTAGCTGGGAAGCAGGCCGCGAGCCATTTGAGAGCGCGTCGACTCTGTGCGCGTGTGACTTATTCCCAGTTTGCCCTTGACGTTGCCACAGGCGGCTTTTGGCTGCGCCGTTGAGACCCTGCTCGGTTGTTTTTGCTCAGATCAGACGCCCCTCCCTGAGCGGGATGCCCACCAGGTCTCTGGAGGAGATTAAAAGCCTGTTCCAGAGGTTGTCGGTGCGAAGGTCAAGTTCACCGTCGCCGGCCGGCGGGAGGGAGGCAGCGTCTGCGGTGCCAGGCGCCTTGGTGAGCAGACTGCCTCTCTTTGGCCGGGCGAGGCTGGCCTCCCCAGCGGAGGAGGAGGAGAGCTCCAAGAGGCCCAGGGACGGTCCCCAGGGCGCCAGCAGCTCGGCCTGCTGCGGGGAGACCGAGGGACGGGGCAGCGACCCGGGACTCAGCAACGGCAAGGTGGAGGCCCTCGCTGGAGGCCCGCCGGCCTCCGGCCTCTGCTACGAGGCGGAGAGTCCGGACGAGGCGGCCCTGGTCTACGCGGCCAGGGCCTACCGGTGCACGCTGCAGGCCCGGACGCCGGAGCAGGTCACCGTGGACTTGGCCGCCTTGGGGCCCTTGACCTTCCCGCTGCTGCACGTCCTGCCCTTCGACTCGGCGAGGAAGAGGATGTCCGTGGTGGTCCGGCACCCGCTCTCCAACCGGGTCGTGGTCTACACCAAGGGCGCCGACTCTGCCATCATGGAGCTGCTCTCGCCACCGTCCCCCGGTAGGTTCCCGAGAAGGTGACCCCGAGGGAAGGGATCGGAGGTGAAAGGGCCACTGGCTCCCGCCTGTCATGCTAACTAGCACTCTGGGAGGCCGAGGAGGGAGGATCACTCGAGGTCAGGAGTTCGAGCCCCGGGCATGGTGGCTCCCGCCTGTCATCCTAGCACTCTGGGAGGCCGAGGCGGGAGGATCGCTCTCGAGGTCAGGAGTTCGAGCCCAGCCTGAGCAAGATCGAGACCCCACGCCTCTACTAAAAATAGAAAAGAAATTAATCGGCCAACTGCAAAAATACATTTAGAAAAAAAATGAGCCGGGCGTGGTGGTGCATGCCTGTAGTCCCAGCTACTCTGGAGGCTGAGGCAGGAGGATCGCCTGAGCCCAGGAGTTGGAGGTTGCTGTGAGCGAGGCTGACAAGAGAGTCAGACTCTGTCTCAAAAATAAATAAATAAATAAATAATAAAAATCAAGGACCGCTCTGATAGTTTTATGAAAGCAAAGACGTAGTTGCTTAGGGCTCGGCTGCACAGGGTCGGGCAGGGGGAAGCTGCCTCCCGTTTGGCGGGAAAGCAAATAGGTTTCGGGGCTACCCAGGTCTGGTTCGGGTCTGACCTCCATCGATAGCTGTGTTTTGATAAGGTCACCTAACTATTCCGTGCCTCCGTCTTCCATGCAATGGGTCTTTTTTTTTTTGCCCAGGCTAGAGTGAGTGCCGTGGTGTCAGCCTAGCTCACAGCAACCTCCAACTCCTGGGCTCAAGCGATCCTCCTGCCTCAGCCTCCCGAGTAGCTGGGACTACAGGCAGGCGCCACCATGCCCGGCGAATTTTTTCTCTATATGTATTTGTTGGCCAATTAATTTCTTTCTATTTTTAGTAGAGACGGGGTCTCGCTCTTGCTCAGAGCTGGTTTCGAACTCCTGACCTGGAGCGATCCTCCCGCCTCGGCCTCCCAGAGAGCTAGGATTACAGACCTGAGCCACCGCACCGGCCATGCACAGGGTCTTCACGTAGCCCCTTTATAGGTTCCTGAGAGGCTTAGTGACACACAATGTGTGAACAGCCTTTGGCCAGGTGCCTAGCAAATTTCAAATACTCAGTAACTGTCAGCACTATTGTAGTTATTGTTGTTATTGATGGTTCCGGAACAGTGTTTTGTTTTGAGACAGAGTCTCACTTTGTTGCCCAGGCTAAAGTGAGTGCCGTGGCGTCAGCCTCGCTCACAGCAACCTCAGACTCCTGGGCTCAAGCGATCCTCCTGCCTCAGCCTCCCAAGTAGCTGGGACTACAGGCATGCGCCACCACGCCCTGCTAATTTTTTCTATATGTTTTTAGTTGGCCAATTAGTCTCTTTCTATTTATAGTAGAGACGGGGTCTCGCTCTTGCTCAGGCTGGTCTCGAACTCCTGACCTCGAGAGCAGTCCTCCCACCTGGGCCTCCCAGAGTGCTAGGATTACAGGTGTGAGCCACCGCGCCTAGCCGGGAACAGTGTTTTGGTTTTTTTTTAATAAGTTCTTGGTATTTTCCTCTGTCCAAGGGAAAAGGAGAAAGGGTTGTTCTGAGGGGTCCCCTTCATAAATAGCCATCTGGGATTGAAAACCAGAAAGCCTTTTGTTTCTTGCGGATTAAGCTGTCACTGTTTGTAAAAACGTGTCTGTCACTGGGCAGACGGGTAGGACCGCCCCTGCTTTGTTCGTCGTTGCAGGTGAAGCAAGTCTGGAGAAACTGCAGGTGACAATAAGGGAGAAGACCCAGAGACACCTGGACGAATACGCCAGACAGGGCCTGCGCACGTTATGCATCGCCAAGAAGGTGAGGCCGCCGGGTCCACGCTGTCTCTTCCGTCCTTTCCCTTGTTTAGCCACCGTTTACTGAAAACCAGCATGTGACAAACCCTAATCCGGGCACTGCGCCGAGTCCCCGGACTCTGGCTGTCTTTTAGGCCAGCCTTAAGTTTCCCCTTAGAAGTTCTTGATACTGGGCCGGGCGAGGTGACTCACGCCTGTCATCCTGGCACTCTGGGAGGCCCAGGCGGGAGGATCGCTCTCAAGGTCTAGAGTTCAAGACCAGCCTGAGCAAGAGCGAGACTGCCGTATCTACTAAAAATAGAAAGGAATTAATGGCTTAACTAAAAATATAGAGAAAAAGTTAGCCGGGCGTGGTAGCGCATGCCTGTAGTCCCAGCTACTAGGGAGGCTGAGGCAGGAGGATCGCTTGAGCCCAGGAGATTGAGGTTGCTGTGAGCTAGGCTGACGTCACAGCACTCACTCTAGCCTGGGCAACAGAGTGAGACTCTGTCTCAAAAAAATTAAAAATTAAAAATTAAAAACAGAAGTTTTTGATATTTTTTTCTTACATGCCCATAAGCCTTTTTTTTTTTTTTTTTTGAGACAGAGTCTCACTCTGTTGCCCAGGCTAGAATGCTGTGGTGTGATCCTAGCTCACAGCAACCTCAAACTCCTGGGCTCAAGCGATCCTCCTGCCTCAGCCTCCCAAGTGGCTGGGACTACAGGCATGTGCCACCATGCCCGGCTAATTTTTTTTATGTATACTTTTAGTTAAGCAATTTATTTATTTCTATTTTTTTTACTAGAGATAGGGGCTCACTCAGGCTGGTTTCGAACTCCTAACCTCGAGCAATCCTCCCGCCTCGGCCTCCCAGAGTGCTAGGATGACAGGTGTGAGCCACCGCGCCCAGCCTCCCATAAGCCTTTATCTATAAATTTACTAGGTATTATCTCAGTATTGACTCTTCTCTGTTGAGAATAATGTGGGTACGTAGCATATCCTTTCTAAATAAAAAATTTAGGTAGTAAGAAAATAAGACAGCACTGCAGAGAAATGATTTGAGGGATGTTTTTTTTTACCAGGACCTCTGATTTCTCACCCAAATTCTAGTTGTGGGGAGCCGCAGTAGGGAAACTGGGATCTGGGGCTCAGTCAGCCAGCTTTATGGAGGATCAGTACCCCGCCCCACACACAGTTGTAGGGAGAATGGAGAGTTCGAGATCAAACCAACTTCCTGCCTTTTCAGCTGAATGAGCCTGCCCCTGGGAACAGTGTGGCCCGAGAGATTTCAGATTCTCCCAAATCAAATGACCTCGTGGGCCGGAATGAGTAGATGGAGAAATGGCCTCACTCCCTTTTGTCTTCACTCCACCCTGCTTGATAAGAATTGAAAAATGTAGATTTCTCCCTCATGGCAACCCAAAGACAAAAAGGCAACTGTATCATCGTTGGCTGCTTCTCCTGGAATTCCACTTATTTTTTGTTTGGAATAAGACTGTCCTGTTTCATTCGTACGACTCCTCTCTTTTTTACCTTTATCGATCATTGACTGCATGAAATGACCATCCGACGATGTCACAGGTGCTGCTTGCTCCTGAACCCCTCAAAGTGACCAACCCTGATACCGTTTTCTCAGTGACACGGTTAGAATCACCCTGGATTTAGCTACCAGTTGCAGACCTCTGCCCTCTGCATACTTCCTGGTTTAATTAAAGAGATTAACCCACTTGCATCCTTATTCGGTGCCTGGAATTTGCATAGGGTCTGTCGATCATGAGTGTTGCACTAGTGTGAACACACAGCTTGGGAAGCTTGCATCGGGCTAGTGTGCGAGTATAGACATGGCATGCCCGAACCCAAGGGAGGAATACCTGCAACAAGTGGACGGCTTGATATTTTGCCCGAGGTCGGTCCTGGTAGGATCCTGCAAGATCATATGACCTGCTTCATAGCTCTTTTTTTTTCTTTCTTCTTCCCATAGGTCATGAGTGATATTGAGTATGCAGAGTGGCTGAGGAACCATTTTTTAGCTGAAACCAGCATTGACAACCGGGAACAATTACTCCTGGAATCTGCCATGAGGTTGGAGAACAAACTGACATTACTCGGTAGGTACATTGTATTGTATGGCTTCAATGGAGGATTTTGAGAAACTCTAGGCGTCAGTGCCTTTGTAAAAATGTGACTTGGCTGGTCGCGGTGGCTCACGCCTGTAATCCCAGCACTCTGGGAGGCGGAGGCCGAGGCAGGAGGATCGCTCAAGGTCAGGAGTTCGAGACCAGCCTGAGCAAGAGTGAGACCCCGTCTGTACTAAAAATAGAAAGAAATTAATTGGCCAACTAAAAATAGATAGAAAAAAAAATTAGCCGGGCATGGTGGCGCATGCCTGTAGTCCCAACTACTCGAGAGGAGGCCGAGGCAGGAGGATCGCTTGAGCCCAGCAGTTTGAGGTTGCTGTGAGCTGGGCTGACGCAACAGCACTGTAGCCCGAGTGACAGAGCGAAACTCTGACTCAAAAAAACAAAATAAAAAATATCTTAAAAGTAAATAAATAAATAAATAAAAAAATAAAAATTTGACCTAATCAACACGTGATTCTGCCCACCCTGATCAGTCTGATCTCTGCCCAGCTTCTAGTTCTTTCCATTCTGTCTCCATGGCAGTGAACTAGACTTCATCTGTGGTAGGATCAGAGTAGTCTTCCTTACGGAGATCATTTAAACACCAACGATTAACTATAAAGCCAAATAAATACCCTGGTTCAGGAGAAGAAAGCTAAAGTTTCTTGCCAGGCATTGGATAAGGTACTTGCTACCGTGTTTCCCTGAAAATAGGACAGAGTCTTATATTTATTTTTCCTCAATAAAACACGCTAGGGCTGATTTTCAGGGGATGTGTTATTTTTTTTAAGTACGGTACAACCATCTCCATTGATTCCAATAGAGTGAAGTCGTCTTCTTCTGGAACATCATCATCACTCTCCAAACCCCGAATCCCATCCTGAATGTCTTGCGACTCTGTTTCCTTTAGAACCACTGGCCCCGATCTCTCCTGTGGAGCACTAGAGCTCTCACGGGGCGGATGAGAAGGGCTGCTCGTGTTCTTTCCCGCTCCACGACGACACGCATGGGTCGTGCAGATGCGCTGCGCAGCCACGCCTGTCACTAGGGCTGATTTTCATAGCCACGCCCCTCACTAGGGCTGATTTTCATAGCCACGCCCCCCACTAGGGCTGATTTTCATAGCCACGCCCACCACTAGGGCTGATTTTCATAGCCATGCCCACCACTAGGGATGATTTTCATAGCCACGCCCACCACTAGGACTGATTTTCATAGCCACGCCCACCACTAGGGCTGATTTTCATAGCCATGCCCATCACTAGGGCTTATTTTCGGGGTAGGGTTTCTATTGTGCACATGCTTAGACATCCTGCTGGGGCTTATTTCATGGGTAGGTCTTATTTTCATGGAAACACGGTATGTGTTATCTTTTTTAATCCTTACCACACATCTCCGTCTGAGTTAGGGAGAACTTGGGGCACAGAGCAGCAAAAGGCTTGCTCAAGGTCACATGCTAGGAGCGGACTGAGTTAGTTGCCAACTAAGTGAGCATTAAACCCAGATCATCGTGGCTTCAGGGTCCCTCTTCTTTCTCCTACCCCTGCAACTGGAACAACGGAATTTATTTCTCTTTTTGTCCTGTTTTAACTAAAATTGCACAACGGATGACTCTCATCTCAACTTGAGCTGCATCATAGAATTATATGGAAAGCTTTAAAGAATACTGATCGCTGCATCCTGTCCTCCAGGAATTGTGGTTCAAGTGGTCCGGTATGTGGCCTGGGCACCGGAATGTTTGAAATTTTCCTAAGCGATGCTAAGGGCAATCAGTTTTGAGAAGCACTCGCTGCCTTAGAGTCTAGAGATCAATTCTAACGTCAGCACGAACCCACCAAGAAGCCAGCTTCTCTGAGCTCCACTCCTCTATTTTGGAGATAAACATTGATCTAACTTGGTATCCAGCAAATAGAGGAGGGGTCCTCAAACTTTTTAAACAGGGGGCCAGGTCACTGTCCCTCAGACCTTTGGAGAGAGCGGGCACATTCCACACATGCGCACTGTGGGCCCGGGACCAGTCGGCTGCTAAGCAGGACAGGCAGCCACGGCAAAAACACCCGGCGGGCCGGATAGGATAAATGTCCTCGGCCGGGCCACATGTGGCCTTCGGGCCCTAGTTTGAGAATACCTGAAATAGAGTAATGATGCCTACTCCTAATCAATTTCTCCGTGACAGTGCAAGTACTATAGGTCCGTATTTCCTCATCTGCAATTCCAAAATTGAAAATGCTCCGTGGGTTTAGTGCCAAAATTCAATTGGCAGCAAAATCAGGCCTGATTTGATGTAAGGCTATTTATAGTCTTTATTATGCTAATTCATGGGGACATTTGTAAGTTTTTCTGCAGAAATATTAATGTGCTTGATTGCCAGGTATTACAAAGTAGGGCATAGATACCATATTACTTTTTAAAAATCTGAAAAATGTTTCAAGTCCAAAACACCACTGGCCCCGAAAAGAGAACTGTGGATGGATATGATGAAAGTGCATTGCAGATAAACATTACAGTGTATTGGCAAGAGCATTCTTTAAAATCCTGCCCTTACCCTTGAGAGTATCATAGAATTATAAATTTGTAGAGTAAGGTTACGTAAATAATTGAATCAGACCACTTCAATTTAGAGGTTAGAAAGCCAGACACAAGGAGAACAAGTAAGTTTGATAAACTCATCAATCCCTGAGGCTTCTCTCTCAAAATATGACATTATAGGATTTTAATCTGGGTTTTCACACCTTTGTGGAGGATCTGGGCATTACTGGAGCGAGTTGTGTAGTTCAGGATCCAGTTGGCTAATACCGTGTTTCCCAGAAAATAAGACCTCCCCATAAAACAAGCCCTAGCAGGATGTCTAAGCATGTGCGCAATAGAAGCCCTACCCCGAAAATCAGCCCTAGTGATGGGCGTGGTCATGAAAATCATCCCTAGTGGTGGGCGTGGCTATGAAAATCATCCCTAGTGGTGGGCGTGGCTATGAAAATCATCCCTAGTGGTGGGCGTGGCTATGAAAATCAGCCCTAGTGACGGGCGTGGCTGCGCAGCGCATCTGCACGACCCATGCATGTCGTCGTGGAGCGGGAAAGAACACGAGCAGCCCTTCTCATCCGCCCCGTGAGAGCTCTAGTGCTCCACAGGAGAGATCGGGGCCGGTGGCTCTAAAGGAAACAGAGTCCCAAGACATTCAGGATGGGATTCGGGGTTTGGAGAGTGGTGATGATGATGTTCCGGAAGAAGACAACTTCGCTCTATTTGAATCAATGGAGATGGTTGTACCGTACTTAAAAAAAAATAACACATCCCCTGAAAATAAGCCCTGGGGTGTTTTCTTGAGGAAAAATAAGTAGAAGACCCTGTCTTATGTTCAGGGAAACATGGTAGGATTCAATTGTTGACTAGGTGAAACTCAGCTGACGTTTGGTTTCTTTTTTTTTTTTTTTTTTTTTTTTTGAGACAGAGTCTTACTTGTGTTACCCCAGCTAGAGTGCCGTGGCGTCAGCCTAGCTTACAGCAACCTCAAACTCCTGGGCTCAAGCGATCCTCCTGCCTCAGCCTCCCAAGTAGCTGGGACTACAGGCATGCGCCACCATGCCCGGCTAATTTTTTCTATCTATTTTTAGTTGTCCAATTAATTTCTTTCTATTTTTAGTAGAGACGGGGGTCTCGCTCTTGCTCAGGCTGGATTCGAACTCCTGATCTTGAGAGTGATCCGCCCGCCTCGGCCTCCCAGAGTGCTGGGATGACAGGCGTGAGCCACCTCGCCTGGCCTGGCGTTTAGTTTCTTACAAACCCTGTTGCACCTCCGTTATTTTGTAGGTGCTACTGGCATTGAAGACCGCCTGCAGGAAGGAGTCCCCGAGTCCATCGAAGCCCTCCACCAAGCCGGCATCAAGATCTGGATGCTGACGGGGGACAAGCAGGAGACGGCTGTCAACATAGCCTATGCGTGCAAACTGCTAGAGCCTGAGGACAAGCTCTTCATTCTCAACACCCAGAGTAAAGTACGTGCCATAAAAGACTAAACCAGTCCTTCTGTTTTTCCAAAGGAGCCGATAAGCAATATGCACAGATGCAAACAGCTGCAAACAATATGCAAACCTACTTGCTCTCTTTGTTCTCCTAGTGTCCTTCTCTCTAAATTGAAAGGGTGTGTGATTCAATTATTTGCGTAACCTTACTCTACAATTTTATAATTCTGTGAAAACTCCCAAGGGTGTAAGAGCAGGATTTTAAAGCATGCTCTTGCCAATAAATTGTAATGTTTATCTGCAGTGCACTTTCATCATATCCGTCCACGGTTCTCTTTTCTAGGATTTGGTATATATAATGAGTGGGGGAAAAAAAAACACCCCAATAACTATTAGCTTCTTGATTTATTCTGTCTGGCGGCTCATCTTGTGCTTGCGAGGTTGCCACTGTTCTTCTGAAGGCTTGGTGGAAAATTGTAATGATTCAGAGGAATCATTGCTAAATGATGGCATTAGGAGGAAGTTTCCTTTTTATTTTTCTGTTTGCTTTTTTTCCGCCCTCCACGCTGGATTGCCAGGGATTTGACAAGACGTAGCCCCAAATGAGAAAATATATCAAATCCTCAGACAGGAATCTACCTCCCTTTCAAAATGAGGAGAAGTGATCATTTCTATTGAAAACAGGTGAATAAAATCAATACATTATTTTTTTTTTTTTAGTTCATGGTAATTCTAAAAATAGGCACTCAGGGTAATCATGCCCTCTAGTGGTAATTCTTAGATAGTGCTCCTGAGAATTCCAAAAGTTTGAAGAACTGTTGGGAAAAATTGTTGTTTTCTTTTTAACAAAGAAGGAATTTTTTGAAGGCATGAAAAAAATTGGAAGGCATGAGAATTGAGTTGTATTAAAAGAAAGAACAATAGTATATTAAAAGAAAAGAAAAGAAAATTAATTTAATAAAAGAAAAAAATGAAAAAAAAAAATAAAGAAGAAGGAATTTAAGAGGCTTAGACCCAGCCCCCACGTTTTGGTTTTTTTTTTTCAGTTTTGCCTCCTGCAAATCTCTAACACTAACATCCTAATCAATTGAATAAGCATTTTTTTTTTCAGTTTTGCCTCCTGCAAATCTCTAACACTAACATCCTAATCAGTTGAATAAGCATTTTGTTTTTTTCTTAAAAGATGCCTGGTATAATGATGCCCTGCAAGACTTGTGCATATTGCTTATTTGGTGTGGAATATTTTCCAAGCCTCCTTTCTTCCTCAGCAGTCACAGCCAGTCAGTGTCGCCCCCACCCCCACCCCCACCCCACCCCCGTCCCATCACAGCAACCTGCTGGAGCTTTCCTTCACGATCATGTCTTAAGCACTTGTTATGGGCTGCCACGCTTGGTTGCATGGGTTTTTGTTGTTGTTGTTTTTGTTGAGACAGAGTCTCACTCTGTTGCCCAGGCTAGAGTGAGTGCTGTGGTGTCAGCCTAGCTCACAGCAGCCTCCAACTCCTGGACTCAAGCGATCCTCCTGCCTCAGCCTCCCAAGTAGCTGGGACTGCAGGCATGCGGCTCATTTTATTCTCTATATATTTTTAGTTGGCCAATTAATTTCTTTCTATTTATAGCAGAGACGGGGGTCTCCTTCTTGCTCAGGCTGGTTTCGAACTCCTGACCTTGAGCGATCCTCCTGCCTCGGCCTCCCAGAGTGCTAGAATGTCAGGGGTGAGCCACCGTGCCCGGCCTTGGTTGCATGTTTTTACGGTCAGGCCTCTGTCGGTACCCAGCTAGATGGAACACTTGGAGGAAAGAGGGTTTTCCTTATTCGACACGGAGTGGGGTCTCCTTTACAGAGGCCCAGTGACCCCTAACCCAAACCACCAGCCAGCTCCCAGGGCCGGCAAGGGGCTGAGCATGAGAAAATGCTCTGTCATTTTCGTCACTAAAACAGATGTGGTCTTAGTGGCTGGTAATACCAGTGGTCAAGTCCAGTGGCTAGGCCTGACACCAACCACCCGTGTCACCCCAGGAGTCACTTACCCTCCCAAGACTCTGTTTCTCCTTACTGGCCATGTGAGAGCAACCCCTGTTTCACAGGGCTGCCGTGGGCGTTAAATGAGAACATATAAATTGTTCAATCCTTGAGCATCAAAAAAGAAAAGCTACGAATTCTTGGTGTTTGATTTAGACTTTGATTTAGACAAAATTTAGATTTTGCAGAACAGTAAAATCGTTAGGATTGTGAGATTTATTTGTGAATATTACAATTTATGTTTAAAGGCACTTAAAACTACCAATGCAAGAAGTGTTTGCTATCTACTGTAGGTAAATATCTTTATTTTTAATTATTATGGGTGCATAATAGCTGTATATCTTTACAGGGTACGTGTGATGTTTTGATACAGGCAGACGGTGTGTATTAATCAAATCAGGGTAATTGGGGTATCCATCACCCCAGGAATTTATCATTTCTTTGTGTTAGGAACATTCCAATTCCACTCTTTTAGTTATTTTAAGGTATATTTTAACTTATGTATTATAGTCACTTTGTTGTGCTATCAAGTATTATTCATTCTGTCTAATTGACTATATTTTTGCACCCATTAACCTTTATTAACTACTTTATCCTCTCTCCCCACTACCCTTCCCAGCCTCTGGTAACCCTCATTATACTCTCTGTCTCCATGAGATCAATTGTTTCTAAGAGTTAGCTCATACATATGAGTGAGAACATGCGAGATTTGTCTTTCTGTGCTCGACTTATTTCACTTAACATAATGTTCTCCAATTCCATCTATGTTGTTGCATAATATTTTTTTTTGCTAATAATAGCAAAAAGATTATTATTATTTTTTTGCTAGCAGTAGCTATTCCACACGTGTGAATTTTCCAGATAACCAAATAAAATGCAATGAACAAAATTTTAGTTTTATGATGACATAAGTCTATGCATATAAAATGCCGGGCATAGGCCGGGCGCGGTAATCCTGATCACGCCTGTAATCCTAGCACTCTGGGAGTCTGAGGCGGGCGGATTGCTCAAGGTCAGGAGTTTGAAACCAGCCTGAGCAAGAGCGAGACCCTGTCTCTACTATAAATAGAAAGAAAGTAATTGGCCAACTAATATATATAGAAAAAATTAGCCAGGCATGGTGGCGCATGCCTGTAGTCCCAGCTACTCGGGAGGCTGAGGCAGGAGGATGGCTTGAGCCCAGGAGTCTGAGGTTGCTGTGAGCGAGGCTGACGCCACGGCACTCACTGTAGCTTGGACAACAGAGTGAGACTCTGTCTCAAGAAAAAAAAATTAAAAAAAAATAAAATAAAATGCCAGGCACATAGGAGAGACTCAACATTTAAATTATTTCCCTATTTCCTCCCTCCTATCCTCAACCCCTCAGGAGTCACTAAGAGTTTAAAAGGACTTGAAGATCACGGAGCCCAATTTCTCATCTAGTGAAAGAATTGCTCTTAGAACATTTTAAATAAGCTGTCTGGCAGCCAGTGGGATGTCTGAGTCATTTCCGTTGCATCAACTTTATAAATTTCCATCAATTTTGCTCCTAAGTTTGCAAATTGGATTAAAAATGTGGCCCCCTTTACAACATAGTTTCCATTCTCATAAAAGTTTTTTTCTTTATTTGTTTCAACGCAATCATATCCTAGATTATTTGCTGCAAAATGGAATATATAAAAGCCTTTCCGGATTCATCATTTAATTTCTTAAGTTTTTGCTTTTGTAATTTCATTTCAGTTTTTCTTCTGAGTAACTTTTTATCTTCATCATCTTTATTGGAATCTATAAAAGGCTTTTCATATATCATATTTGACAGCTATAACAAATAGACATAATAATAAATTATTCTCATTTTATGGCCTTAGATTCCAAAAAGTTGTGACTTCTCTAAGTGCCCAGAGTTTATTACTCATCAAACATGGAATAAACTTTGATTTTTCTGATTCCTATTTCAGTATACTTTCTATATTATGTAACAAATTATGTATTTTATATACACACCCATACAGAGTCTGTTGTCATTATTTGTGGAGTTATGTTTTATGGAATTGCCTCAAACTCTGAATTAGTGAATGCTGACCATTGCTACGAGGAAGATATGCAAAGTTAGCTTCCCATGGGTCTGGTCACATTTTGTCAACTGATCAATACATAATCTTGTTTCTGTTTAAAGACATTTTATTTAATACATATATTGTTGATTCATTAACATTATATTTATGGCCAACAGCACTGTCACTTTTGCCTGAACAAAGTTTACCTATCACAGGTAATTTCTTTATAAGGAACATCACAGTCCTTTTTTTTTTTGGAGACAGAGTCTCACTCTGTTGCCTGGGCTAGAGTGCCGTGGCGTCAGCCTAGCTCACAGCAACCTCAAACTCCTGGGCTCAAGCGATCCTCCTGCCTCAGCCTCCCGAGTAGCTGGGACTACAGGCATGCACCACCACACCCGGCTCATTTTTTCTATATATTTTTAGTTGGCCAATTAATTTCTTTCTCTTTTTAGTGGAGACAGGGGTCTCGCTCTTGCTCAGGCTGGTTTCAAACCCCTGACCTTGAGCGATCCTCCTGCCTGGGCCTCCCAGAGTGCTAGGATTACAGGTGTGAGCCACTGCGCTCAGCCCATCACAGTCTTTTTGTGCTTAGGAACACTAAACTGCACTGCAGCACTCTGATTGCGAGACATTTTAAACATCAAAATCTCACCGAGCCCAGCCATGGTCTTTTTGAGTAGAATTCATTCAATGGGCATATTTACTGAGTACCTGAGATGACCCTCTTTTAAGTATCACAAAGGCTTCAAAAGCAAATTAAAAGTGACCCATGGGCCGGGCGCGGTGGCTCACGCCTGTAATCCCAGCACTCTGGGAGGCCGAGGCGGGTGGATTGCTCAAGGTCCGGAGTTCGAAACCAGCCTGAGCAAGAGCGAGATCCCGTCTCTACTATAAATAGAAAGAAATTAATTGGCCAACTAATATATATATGGAAAAAATGAGCCGGGCGTGGTGGCGCATGCCTGTAGTCCCAGCTACTCGGGAGGCTGAGGCAGGAGGATCGCTTGAGCCCAGGAGTCTGAGGTTGCTGTGAGCTAGGCTGACGCCACGGCACTCACTCTAGCCCGGGCAACAAAGCGAGACTCTGTCTCACAAAAAGAAAAAATAGTTACCCATGCCTTTAAAGAACTGCCTAACTAGTGTCGAGTAAGGATGTTTGCAAACTAGACAAGCAATGCAAGCTCCACCAGGGCATCGATTTTCTTTTTTTTTTTTTTTTTTTTTCCCCATCCTGAAATAATGCAAAGGGCATCGATTTTCATGTTTATTGACATATTCCCAGCTCCTGGAATGTTTTCTAATATATTCTTAATAAATATATATTCTTAATAAATAGTGAATGGATATGTTGAATTAAAAAGAAGATAAAAATATAATGAGCGTTCTATAACAATTATTAATAACATTAATTGTTAACAATGGTTTTTTTTTACTTTTCTCTTCATAATTTTTATTCTTTTTATTTATTTTTTTTAGAGGGCTATTCCAGTGAAAATAATGTTGTTAACGTCGTTAATAACGATCGTTATTATCAATGTCTGCTCTATACCGTGCCTTCCCCGAGGAGGGGAATTGGTGTGTATTATTAATATTCCACTTAAGTCCTCCCAACATGACGATGGAGATAATATTTGCATTTTTTTTTTTTTCGATGAGAAAGTCGAGGCTCAGAGAGGTTACAGAATTTGCTTTCAAGTTCAGACAGCTAATAAATGGCAGAGTGAGACGAAAGGCCTGCTGGCGTTTGGTGTTTGAGAAGGCGGATTGCACACATGGGGAAATTCTACAGCTACCTCTTTCTAAGAGAGGTTTCCCCCATCCTTTTATCCACTCCTCCTCACGTGCGCACAGAACTCTCTGGGGAAGAGCTGCAAAGTCTTTTTTAAGTAGCTAATTATTCAGTACTTGTGGTCGCCTTGCCCCGGGGCCGTTGCTTAAAGGATGACAGCGAGCCAATGTAAAGCACCGTGGCTGCCTCTAACCGCCAACGAGGCTGCGAGGTAACGGCCTTTGCATCTCCGTTCCAGGACGCCTGCGAGATGCTGATGAGCAGGATCCTGAGAGAGCTTCAGAAGACGGCTCCAGCCCGTCCCGGGCGAACGCCATCAAGCGTGGATGTCCCCCAGCCTCCCGTGCCCCGGGACTCAGAGCCTGGGGCTGGACTCGTCATCACCGGGAGGACCCTGGAGTTTGCCCTGCAAGAAAGTTTGCAGACGCGGTTCCTGGAGCTGACGTCTCGCTGTCGGGCCGTGGTCTGCTGCCGCGCCACGCCCCTGCAGAAGAGCGAGGTGGTGAAGCTGGTGCGTGGTCACCTGCAGGTCATGACCTTGGCCATCGGTGAGTGGCCATCGGTGAGCCGGCCCTGCACCTTCTCCCTGTCTTTCTTTTTCTTTTCTTTCTTTCTTTTCTTTTTTTTTTTTTTTGAGACAGAGTCTCACTCTGTTGCCCAGGCCAGAGTGAGTGCCGTGGCGTCAGCCTAGCTCACAGCAACCTCAAACCCATGGACTCAAGCGATCCTCCTGCCTCAGCCTCCCGAGTAGCTGGGACTACAGGCATGCGCCACCGCGCCCGGCTCATTTTTTGTCTATATATTTTTAGTTGGCCAATTAATTTCTTTCTATTTATAGTAGAGACAGGGGGTCTCGCTCATGCTCAGGCTGGTTTTGAACTCCTGACCTCGAGCGATCCTCCCGCCTCGGCCTCCCAGAGTGCCGGGATGACAGGTGTGAGCCACCGCGCCCGGCCTGTCTCTTTCCATCTCTATTTGCCTCTGGTTGCTGCCGGGTGCGGGTCACTTCTCCATTCGGGGTGGTGACGCAGCCCCTGAAAACTCCCGGGTGTACGTCCTTATCCTGTTCACGACCTGGGTGAACAGGCAGCACCTGTTTCCAGATCGCTGCGACAAAGTGTCGGGGTGAGCATGGAATTGTGTTCATTTATCTTGGTGAATGAACCTATCAATGAATGGACCCTTTAAGCCCCTGGGTTCCAGAACCCCCCTGGATTTTCCGATCATGCTAATTAACTTCAGTCATGTGCCCATCTGTGAACCGGTCGCTGAGGCCGGAGAACAGGAGACACTGATCGTACAGGTGTGGGTCAGGTGCCCACTCATAAATACGGGTGTTTGGGTTCACCCTGGCAAGCCACGTGGCTGAGAGTTCCCAAGGAAAACCAGGAGCCGAGTACCCAAAAACGTGTGAACGTAGCAGGCAGCTGGGAATAACCTGTGTTTGTGACCAGCAAGAACATAATACCATATTTCCCCGAAAATAAGCCCTACCCATACAATAAGCCCTAGCAGGATTTGTGAGCATGTGCGCAATAGAAGCCCCACCCCGAAAATAAGCCTTAGTGGTGGGCGTGGCTATGAAAAATCAGGCCTAGTGATGGGCGTGGCTATGAAAAATCAGGCCTAGTGATGGGCGTGGCTATGAAAATAAGCCCTAGTGATGGGCATGGCTATGAAAATCAGCCCTAGTGATGGGCGTAGCTATGAAAATCAGCCCTAGTGATGGGCGAGGCTATGAAAATCAGCCCTAGTGATGGGCATGGCTATGAAAATCAGCCCTAGTGATGGGCGAGGCCATGAAAAATCAGCCCTAGTGATGGGCATGGCTATGAAAATCAGCCCTAGTGATGGGCATGGCCATGAAAATCAGCCCTAGTGATGGGCATGGCCATGAAAATCAGCCCTAGTGATGGGCGAGGCTATGAAAATCAGCCCTAGTGATGGGCATGGCCATGAAAATCAGCCCTAGTGATGGGCGTGGCCATGAAAAATCAGCCCTAGTGATGGGCGTGGCTATGAAAATCAGCCCTGGTGATGGGCGTGGCTATGAAAATCAGCCCTAGTGATGGGCGTGGCTATGAAAATCAGCCCTGGTGATGGGCGTGGCTATGAAAATCAGCCCTAGTGACAGGAGTGGCTATGAAAATCAGCCCTAGTGATGGGCATGGCTATGAAAATCAGCCCTAGTGATGGGCGTGGCCATGAAAAATCAGCCCTAGTGATGGGCGTGGCTATGAAAATCAGCCCTGGTGATGGGCGTGGCTATGAAAATCAGCCCTAGTGATGGGCGTGGCTATGAAAATCAGCCCTGGTGGTGGGCGTGGCTATGAAAATCAGCCCTGGTGGTGGGCGTGGCTATGAAAATCAGCCCTAGTGGTGGGCGTGGCTATGAAAATCAGCCCTAGTGGTGGGCGTGGCTGCGCAGCGCATCTGCACAACCCATGCGTGTCGTCGCGGAGCGGGAAAGAACACGAGCAGCCCTTCTCATCCGCCCCGTGAGAGCTCTAGTGCTCCACAGGAGAGATGGGCCAGTGGCCCTAAAGGAAATAGAGTCACAAGACATTCAGGATGGGATTCGGGGTCTGGAGAGTGAGGATGATGTTCCAGAAGAAGACGACTTCACTCTGTTTGAATCAAGGGCGATGGTTGTGGTGCTCAAAAATAATAATAATAATAATAACGCATCCCCTGAAAATAAGCCCTAGGGTGTACTCTTGGGGACAAATAAATGTAAGACCCTGTCTTATTTTCGGGGAAACAAGGTACCTCCTCTCAAGAACCTGGGGAGGCCGGTAAATCTATGGGCAACCGTAGCACCCTGTGATAGGGGAGGTAGAAACACACGGGGGCGCTGGGGCCTAAGGAAGGGACGTCGGATCTGAAGGGAGTGTGAGAAGCATTTCCCAGAGGAAATGACATCCAAGCCGAGCCCAAGAGCAAGCGACACCCAGCAGAGAGGGGTGGGGCCAGGAGGACGTGTCAGGGAGACAGGAAACGTGTGCGCAGCGGGTAGAAGAAGGAGCAGGGTGAATCCGGAGGTTTGAAAGTAGCTCGGGAGAAAGAGGAGGCCAGTCCAGGCAAGCGTCACAGCATGGAGGAGTTTAGGGCAGCGTTGGGTGTGTCATTCTTCCCCCGTGGCAGTGGGGCGCCACGTTTAATGTCTGCCTCACCCGCTCCCAGGCAGCTCGGAGAAATGGAGCACACTTGGAAGGATTTTATTCGTTCGCTTATTGGTTTGCAAAGCTGACATCTTTTCTTTGCTCCTGGCGGGCTGTTTCTCACTGTTTTCCTTCTGCTTCCTGCAGGGGATGGTGCCAATGACGTTAGCATGATACAAGTGGCAGACGTAGGCATAGGGGTCTCGGGTCAAGAAGGCATGCAGGTAAGTGGGTGACACCTCCGGGGTAGAGCGAGACTGTGTGTGGTCAGCCCAGCGGGGTGGCAGACAAGGAAGTTATCCATGCATTCATTTATTCATTCAGTGTGTACTAGGCGAATTGTTACAGCATTTTCCGGGGACATTTTAGCTGTGTGGTTTGCCTGTACAGTTTTGTTGGTTTTTTTTAAATCTATTTATTTTTTTTTTGAGACAGAGTCTCACTCTGTTGCCCAGGCTAGAGTGAGTGCCGTGGTGTCAGCCTCGCTCACAGCAACCTCAAACTCCTGGCCTCAAGCGATCCTCCTGCCTCAGCCTCCCGAGTAGCTGGGACTACAGGCATGCGCCACCATGCCCAGCTAATTTTTTTGTATATATATTTTTAGTTGGCCAATTAATTTATTTCTATTTTATAGTAGAGACAGGGGTCTCGCTCTTGCTCAGGCTGGTCTCGAACTCCTGACCCCGAGCAATCCTCCCACCTCGGCCTCCCAGAGTGCTGGGATTACAGGCGTGAGCCACCGCGCCCGGCCTGGTTACGTTTGTTGTTTGAACCTTAATCGGCCACCACCTCTGAACAGTGAAACACACAGGAATAGGAAGTTATGTGTGTCTTCTGTATGTAACATAAACAGGTAGACATGGTGGTAGGAATAGCAACTAATACAAGTGCCAATGTAATAAAATACATTCATAGATTAAAAAATAAGAAAGCTTAATTGCAGATCAAAACATACACACACACACACACACAAATAGCCACAACGACAGCAGCAAACCTATGAACCTAGTCCTTCCTGGACTATCTGGAGTTACCATTCAGCTCCCCAATATGGTCGCAGGGAACCAGGTTTCTCTTTTATCGCTACTCGTAATGCAATTTCAGCAAATGAATTGTCCCTAGAATGCAGCCCCCTTAGCAAGAACTCCGCCTTCTGCATGACAATCCACATCCGCTTCTCAATGATGAGTGTAGTAAGAAGTGATGTAGGGCCCTCGCGGTGGCTCACGCCCCGTCATCCTAGCACTCCAGGAGGCCGAGGCAGGAGGATCGCTGGAGGTCAGGAGTTCGAGACCAGCCTGAGCAAGAGCGAGAGACCCCCGTCTCTACTAAAAAATAGAAAGAAATTAATAAAAATATAGATACAAAAACATTAGCCAGGCATGGTGGCGCATGCTTGTAGTCCCAGCTACTCGGGAGGAGGCTGAGGCAGGAGGATTGCTTGAGCCCAGGAGTTGGAGGTTGCTGTGAGCGAGGCTGACGCCACAGCACTCACGTTAGCCTGGGCAACAAAGTGAGACTCTGTCTCAAAAAAAAAAAAAACAACTACAACCATTTTGAATGTCGCGATGGTCGGGCTGCCCGCGCCGTGTCTGCTGTGGCACGTTTGATCGCTCAGGAGGGCACCCTGTCTCCCCTTGTCCCCGCAGGCTGTGATGGCCAGTGACTTTGCCGTTTCTCAGTTCAGACATCTCAGCAAGCTCCTCCTTGTGCACGGGCACTGGTGTTACACTCGGCTCTCCAACATGATTCTCTACTTTTTCTATAAGAACGTGGTAGGTAACCCCAACGTCTCCTCCCCTTCCGTACCTCCCATCCCTGGTGGCCTCAGGGAGCAAGAGCAAGTGTCCTGTCCCGAGCTCACTTTGCCTATTGATTGACGTTCTTTCTACGAACAGCAGCGAGGAGCAGTGCTGTTGTCGTTTCCAGAAGTGACCTGAAAATGTGCTGTGTGTTTGGCTTCTGACAGCGGATCGCTAAGCTGGACCATCTGCTGGCATTTTCTACTTACTCCCTGTGCGTTTGAATTAAGTCCTGTCTGGTTCCTTTAAAGTCCAATTTTTGACCTCCCCTAACAAAAGGCTGTGACAAGCAGAAGGATGAAATGTTTAATGCAGTAGAAAGTGAAAAAGCTTTGCTTCCGTTTTACTGCCAATGCCAAAAAAAATATCTGCTTTTCCCCCCAAATTAATGTTCTCTGTGGTATATTAATGACACAGATACAGGTGAAAACCCAGTCTGATGCTCATCCTGTAGCTGGCTGCAGCTCACAGATGCAGGACTTATCTGGCCACCCTGCACAACACATTTGGGCTTGGTAGTTATTTGACGGTAAAGGGAATTTATCTTGATTATTCCATTCCTAACAGGGCCAAATTGGATTAGAATCCCTGGCTTCTAATCTTCAGCGTACCATTGAAATCTCAGTTTCCCTTTTTATAAAATGGCATTCATTTAAGTCTCTTCTAAATGTGATCATTGTGAAAGTATATCATGATTTTTGGGTCCGATTCATCCTTGGTCTTTAAAGTCCATATGTTGTATATCAGTAGTAGACATACGTTTACATTATAAAATTATTATAAAATACCATCTTTAGGAAAAAAAAAATAACAAGTCATTTTTAGGACATCTCAGATGTGCAGTTTAGATCTCTCTGTGTGTATGTTTGTCCACCAAAGCAATTTTTTTCCTGTATCATAATGAACTTTTCAGGGAACTCTCAGTATTTTGTTAATTAGAATTAGCACAGTTAGGCAAAGTTTAGTGAAACTCAGATACTTTAAGAAAATATTTGAAATGCATAAAGTCTCTGCCTGAGTGTGTAATTCTGGGGAAAACTGGGGTTTGGTGTTTGAAATTCCATGACTTAGTGGCCAATGACTTAGGAGCCCCTCTGCTGAGTTTCTTTTGTTGTTGTTTTTTTTTGAGACAGAGTCTCACTCTGTTGCCCAGGCTAAAGTGAGTGCTGTGGCGTCAGCCTAGCTCACAGCAACCTCAGACTCCTGGGCTCAAGCGATCCTCCTGCCTCAGCCTCCCTAGTAGCTGGGACTACAGGCATGCACCACCATGCCTGGCTAATTATTTCTATATATATTAGTTGTCCAATTAATTTCTTTCTATTTATAGTAGAGATGGGGTCTTGCTCTTGCTCAGGCTGGTTTCGAACTCCTGACCTCGAGCAATCCGCCCGCCTGGGCCTCCCAGAGTGCTAGGATTACAGGCGTGAACCACCGCACCCGGCCGGCCATTTCTACTAATGTTCTCTAGGCTTAATTTTTGCCTCTTATATACCTAGCTAAAAAAATGAATATTTTATAAACTGTGGAGAAAAGGGCCAGGGCCAGAAACTGTTAGAGTAGTTTATCTTTCTGAAACTGTGCTTGTTGGATGTTCGACAACCTTTGAGATACTGATGAAGACTATGAATTCATTCCCTAGAATAGTGCCCCAAACCATACGTACCCCGAAATGATAGATTCTCAGCAGCTGGGCATGATGTGTGTCCATGAACACTAGACCAAGAAACTCGATTCTGAGGATCGTGGCCATTTTCCTAGAAGTGCTCTCGGGTATCTTTGATGCCAGTGATAATATCTTAACATTTGTAAGACGCTTTGAGGTCATGAGTACTTTCTAACTTGATCTTGACACAGAGCCCCACGGTAATATAATTCTCATTCTAACCAGAAACCAAAATTCAGAGAGGTTAAGAAAATGGGCTAAAGTCAAACCGTCAACAGGAGAATTTTCCCAGGCCTTGAAACAAAACCCCCTATGTCTGAATCCAGGGTCTCCCCTGATTCAGAGTACAGAGGTTTTGCTGTAGTGGGCTTAGTCTGTCTGAGGCTAAATATACTGGAGGAAACCTTGTAGGGTGTTGCATGTGCCTGGCCTCTAGGGTCACCAATTATCCTGATTCGCCCGGGGACTGTGTCCCGGGTTTAGCACTGAGAGTCCCATGCCCTGTGAAACCCCATCAGTCCAAGCAAACTGGCATGGCTGGCCACCCTGCTGGCACTGTCCCATTTCACTACTACAAAGTGATTGTGAACCCAGGAAGGAAGAGAACGAACATTTGTCTAGTCGAGTGCACCAGGCTCTGGACTAGACTCTCTTCATCTTGAGTGAAATTTCTCAGTTCGAACACTGGCTCTGCCACATAGTGACTGGGTGGCTTTGGGCAAGCTCCTTTAGCCTCTCTGTGCCTCAGTGTCTTAGTCCGTTCAGACTGCCATAACAGAGACCCAAAGATGGGTAACTTATAAACAACAGACATCTATTCCTCACAGTTCTGGAGGGCTGAGAACAGGGTCCCAGCATGGGTCAGCTTCTGCTGAGGGCTGTCTTCCGGGTTGCAGAATTATCACTGTGTCCTCACTTGGTAAAAGGAGATCGTGAAACCTTTCTGGGACCCCTGTTATGTAAGGTCACTAATCCCATATAGAAGGGCTACACTGTTATGGCCTAATCATCTCCCAAACACTCTACCGTGTTTCCCTGAAAATAAGACCTCCCCATCAAATAAGCCCCAGCAGGATGTCTAAGCATGTGCGCAATAGAAGCCCCACCCCGAAAATCAGCCCTAGTGATGGGCGTGGCTATGAAAATCAGCCCTAGTGACAGGAGTGGCTATGAAAATCAGCCTGTGATGGGCGTGGTTATGAAAATCAGCCCTAGTGATGGGCGTGGCTATGAAAATCAGCCCTAGTGATGGGCGTGGCTATGAAAATCAGCCCTAGTGATGGGCGTGGCTATGAAAATCAGCCCTAGTGATGGGCGTGGCTATGAAAATCAGCCCTAGTGATGGGCGTGGCTATGAAAATCAGCCCTAGTGATGGGCGTGGCTATGAAAATCAGCCCTAGTGATGGGCGTGGCTGCACAGTGCATCTGCACAACCCATGCGTGTCATTGCAGAGCGGGAAAGAACATGAGCAGCCCTTCTCATCCGCCCCGTGAGAGCTCTAGTGCTCCACAGGAGAGATCGGGGCCGGTGGTTCTAAAGGAAACAGAGTCGCAAGACATTCAGGATGGGATTCAGGATGGGATTTGGAGAGTGATGATGATGTTCCAGAAGAAGACAACTTCACTCTATTTGAACAAATGGAGATGGTTGTACCGTCCTTTAAAAAAAAAACAAAAAACACATCCCCTGAAAATAAGCCCTAGGTGTCTTCTTGAGGAAAAATAAAGATAAGACCCTGTCTTATTTTCAGGGAAACACGGTACTTTCTAACACCATCATATTGGCGATTAGGATTCCAACATACGAATTTTAGGGGGGGCCACCAATATTCAGTCCATTGCACTCAGTTTCATCACCTGCAAAATGGGAACAGCGATCGACCCCAGGTGGTTATGAAAATGAAATGAATTCCTAAAGCACTCAGAACAGTGCCAGCACGACATCTAAGATGGGGAGGGGCCTGGGTTGCATGCGTGTGTACTTTAATGTTTTAATACACTGAATCAAGCTGCAAGGTGAGTTGCAATCTTCCATCGTGTGAGTCAGAAAACTGCAGAGAGGCTGAAATCAGGCGGCTCCAGGTGGCAGCGTGTGGAATGTGTGGTCCTGGCACCCGTCACTGGTTCTAAGACCCGAATGTTCCTCTTTCTGTCCCCAGGCCTATGTGAACCTCCTTTTCTGGTACCAGTTCTTTTGTGGGTTTTCAGGAACGTCCATGACCGACTACTGGGTTTTGATCCTCTTCAACCTCCTCTTCACCTCGGCCCCTCCTGTCATTTACGGTGTTTTGGAGAAAGATGTGTCTGCAGAGACCCTCATGCAGCTGCCCGAGCTCTACAGGAGCGGGCAGAGATCAGAGGTAGGTGCTAAAAGCAAGAATTCTGGGATAGCTTCGTGTCCATTGTCAAAGCCAGCGTGTTTTCCAATCCTCTGACCCAAATATTTCAGTCCACTCAGAACTATTGGAAATGCCTGCTTGTCTTAAAACATCTCTACTCACATGGTGGATATTAAGTTACTTGCCTCTTGGATGAACACAGATAAATTTATGAAAGGCCTTAGGTACTTTTAAGAAAAAAATCCAGTATTTGGTTCTTACCAATCACTTGCCAATAACATCTAGTATATTCACTAAGCCCTATTGTCATCTGTTGAGCTGACTCTTTTTTTTTTTGGAGACAGAGTCTCACTCTTGCTGTCCAGGCTAGAGTGAGTGCCATGACGTCAGCCTAGCTCACAGCAACCTCCAACTCCTGGGCTCAAGCGATCCTCCTGCCTCAGCCTCCCGAGTAGCTGGGACTACAGGCATGCGCCACCATGCCCGGCTAATTTTTTCTATGTATTTTTAGTTGGCCAATTAATTTATTTCTATTTATAGTAGAGACGGGGGTCTCGCTCTTGCTCAGGCTGGTTTCGAACTCCTGACCTTGAGAGATCCTCCCACCTCGGCCTCCCGGAGTGCTAGGATTACAGGCATGAGCCACCGCGCCAAGCCTGTACTGACTCTTAAACATCCCCTGTCTCATTTATCTTCATGAAAACATTTTGAGACAGAGTCCGGTTCTAAGATGAAAAATCTGAACCTCAAAGACGTTAAGCAATTTTTCCAAACCTCCGACAGCTAACCAGTGGTTCAGCATGTGTTAGAAAGAATGGGTCATGTTCAGCCTAAGTTTAAATTCTGGTTCTGTGGCATGTGGCCTTGGTAATTTCTTTAACTCGCCTGTGCTTTGTTTTCTTTACTTTATGGAAATTATGGAAATCTTTACTCTATGGATGTGAGAATTAAGGGAAATAGTATGTGTAAAATTTCCAGCCATATTAAGCTCTCAGTATTTTTAACATCTGGAATTAATCTGAAATTTGAGGAAATGCAGGATTTAAAATGATGTATTTAAATTCATCAATCTAACTTTATTCTGTCTTGAACTGCCTTTCTGGAATGCAGAGTAATTTAGGGTCATTAGGCTTCCTGGCACAGCCCACAGAGGAGTCCCACATTTAGGTTTCAGGGGAGGAGAAATCCTCATTATAATCCTTTAACAGCATCCAATCCATTCAGACCAAAGAACTGCATGGGGTTTTCCTAAAGCAGTCCAGTCAGGTTAAAGTTCAAGGCCAGAATGCAGGGATGTGTGGTTGATGTCCATGAAGGTTGCCCTACACCCCAAGCCCAAGTTAAATCCCAAATCCATTGGGGTAAGGAGAGGTTGAGGTAGTTGTTCAATCAAAGTTTTTATAGCTAGTGCTTTATTTTTTATTATTTATTTATTTATTTATTTTGAGACAGAGTCTCACTCTGTTGCCTGGGCTAGAGTGAGTGCCGTGGCGTCAGCCCAGCTCACAGCAGCCTCAAACTCCTGGGCTCAGGCGATCCTCCTGCCTCAGCCTCCGGAGTAGCTGGGACTACAGGCATGCGCCACCATGCCCGGCTCATTTTTTTCTATATGTATATATTTTAGTTGGCCAATTAATTTCTATTTATATTAGAGACGGGGGTCTCGCTCTTGCTCAGGCTGGTTTTGAACTCCTGACCTCGAGCGATGCTCCCGCCTCGGCCTCCCAGAGTGCTAAGGATTACAGGCGTGAGCCACCGCGCCCGGCCAATATAGCTGGTGTTTTAAAAGCCCATTTGTACAGACTGAAGATTGAATGGGTCCTTATCCTTGGGAGAATTGAGGTCACGGTTCCTGCTGTTGAATTCAGTCTTTTATCAGTCTTTCCGTACACATTGTTCTGTTGAGCCGGCCCATTCTATAAAAGAGGATCATAGCAGGCGGAGTCCCAGCATGTGGCTGTTGACAAAAGATAATTGATTTCATTGACTTTACCGTCCAGAATTTATCCTGTCTTTGAACTTGGCCTCCAAACAAATGCTGTTTTATGCTTGGGTCATTTTCTGTGTTCAGTGTTGTGAAATACATTCTCCGGGGTTATAGAATCTCTGTGCTCTCAAGGAGTTGGAAATCTGCAGCCAGAAGCTTCCCTTCCAAGAAGCCTTTTGTTTATCTCTCACCCACCCACGGTCTTCTTTTTCTCGCTTTGGCTTCATAATCCAGATTTCCCCGTTCAGTTTCCAGGAAATCCCTGAGTTAATTCCCCACCACTGATGTATCTTATCCTTGATCCTTCTCTGTTTACTTCCCTAAGTCCTATTCCGCATGCAACTGGGGGAAATTATACTTTTTATCTTTCCACTCTAGATTTTTTTTTTTTTTTTTTTTAGCAATATCCATTAATTCATAGAGTGTTGATAGTGAATTGGGATAGCAGTAGAGGGAGTAATGTGGATAAAAAGAAGTGGATGGATTTGGAGAAGTGTTGAAACAGTCCTTTCCGATCAATAGGAAATGAAAAGTTAGCTCTGCTGGCCCTGTTTCAGGTAGATTTAAAATTGGTCCAGTGATGAGCACAAACCTGAATTGAATACAGAGTTCCTACAAGGATTTCTTTCACCACATTCACCTGTGAACTCATTGCATTCAACTACTCTCTCTTTTTTTTTTTTTAATCTCTGTTGACAAGTCCCACCTGTTTTATGAGTGAGAGAATGCAGGAATAAAAGGTTTTCTCTTGGAGGACCAAAAAACAAATACTGGCTTGTGTTGTTTCTGGATTTAGCTTGGACCCTTGTTAATCTTAATTTCGCCCCAACCTCTGTTTTCATTTGCAGGCGTACCTACCTCTTACTTTCTGGATCACCTTGTTGGATGCATTTTATCAAAGCCTGGTCTGCTTCTTCGTGCCTTACTTTGTGAGTCTTTGTTCAGTCAGTGCATTTGTTATTAATGAATCAACGATAATGCGCCTTTGTACTTTGCCACCAGTATCAGCAAATAAAATCAGGTCGGTTATTAGCTGCCTAAATTATAAACTCCCACCAAAATATGTTTAACGTGGATTAAATTTGGGAAGAAGTACCTTGTTCAAGTCCTCTTGAGTCTCTTGTTAAGCTTGTACTGCTTAATCATTTTTGTCAGTGACTTGAATAAAATTGAACATCTGCCCATATAATTAGATTAGTCAAAAATCAGGGAGGCAAAGTCGGAATATAAAACCTTTTATTAGTAAGTGCTGGGCTAATTCTAATAGGGTGACATTCAAGGTATTAAATTTAAGATCCTGTAAGTAGCATCTCCAAAACTAAGAGACCTGTTTTACAGGTAAAGAATGAAGAAATGCAACTAAGCAAAGAATGTGTAAAGGTTAATATTTTTAAAAATTCAGGCTAACACCAAGCACAAAACAGCGTCATATAGCTGCTTGTGCACATAAAACGCTTGTTTTGTCATGGATGGTATTAACAAGAGTTTACGGTATCACGAAAGAAAAAACTGATAGTCTCTACCTTAACAGTCTTCATTCTTTATTCAGATATTATTCAAAATATTTAAATGAGCGTTTGAATTAGCCTCACTGGAGCATTCTGGCTGTACTGCACTTCAAGAGGAATATACAGGAAAGGCAATCTGAAGTGTGTTCAGAAACAGGATGAAAACGACTGTGAAAGATAAATAAACTGTGTCATTCAAGGACTAGTTTAAGAATTTGAAGACCTGCAGAGAAGAGGAGGGCATATTTGCCTAGGAGAGATATAAACTTAGGGTAGTCATAATAACTGCTTCCAAGTTTTGAGGCTCTGTTCAGTGGGACAAATTCCTCTCTACCTTAAAGAGCTACAGGTGTGAGTGTGAGGTTTCAGGAAGATCAAACTGTGGTTGGGAATAAAGAAGAATTCCAATGAAGAGTTTGAGGATGAGATGGTCTCTCTGGGAGAGGGTTTAGCATCTCTCTTCTGGAAATTAGAGTTTATGCTGAAGGACCAGCTCATAGGGACGTTGTACAAGAGACCTACACCGGGCGTGCACAAGTCTCCAAGATCACCCATTGTGGTCCTCTCTCTGCAGACCTACCAGGGCTCAGACATTGACATCTTTACGTTTGGAAACCCCCTGAACACAGCTGCGCTCTTCATCATTCTCCTCCATCTGGTCATTGAAAGCAAGAGTTTGGTGAGTGGTTTTCCTGCCTCTGAAGGATCCTGGAACCCTTTGCGGTTGGGGAAATGTCTTCTGCTAGCAGTGCCTCCGTGGAGCCCCTTCGTGCCTAGAAGACAGGCGGTGATGAGCAGATTAATGAATGACCCATGGCAGGAGGGGGACTCCCACCTGTTCTCTTTCGATGGGCAGCCAGGGAGGATGAAAAACACCTGCCTTTTGCTCTGTTTGGCAGGATCAGTGGTGGATGGTTAATGAGGGCTTGAGACAGGCTGGAGGAATAATTACTCTTCGACACCCAGCATCCTTTATTTTAGTTGACCAAAAGAAAAAGAAATATGCTATAATCCTGGGACTCTGGCCTTAAGTGATGACTGTATGCCTTTCTTATAGTTCAGAATATCATCTTTTTTTTTTTTTTTTTTTGCTCTCTCTTGAGTAAAACCCTTTAGTGGTGTCCCATTGTTCTTGGAATAAAATCTGAAAGCCCTAAGGTGACCTATTCGGCCTCATGCAATGATGCCCTTATATTTCCCTCTTTCAATTTATCTGATGCCTTGAGCTTGTGTCAACGGGGAAAAAAAAAAAAAGCCAAACTCTGTAAAATAATTTTAAAGAGATTGATTCTGAGCCAGATTTGAGGACCATGGCCCAGAGCCACTCCCAAGAGGCCTTGAGCAAGTGGCTGGGTTACAGTTTGGTTTTATACGTTTCAGGGAGGCAGGGGTTACAGGTAAAGTCATCAGTCAATATGTGGGAGACATACATTGGCTTGGCCCCCAAAAGAAGGTGAGCCATCTCGAAGTGGGGGTTTACAGGTTATAGGTGAGTTTAAAGATTCTTTGGCTTGTAATTGGTTAAAGACGTGAAGCTTTGTCTAAAGGCTTGGGGTGTTTCAACATAAGGAGCTGTTATCAGAGATAAGCCAGGGGACATAGATTTGTTGTATAAATTGAGGACCTGCAGCTGTGTCTTGCATACCCTTAGGCCTGTTAATGGGTCACAAAGGATGTCCCCAAGAAGGGAGGGGGCCATGATATGAGGCCTGTCTGAGCTCCCTCCTTCTGGCAGACAATTTAATTTTAGGATATTCCTTTGGCCACTAAGGGATCCATTCAGTCAGCCGGTGTGTGGAGTGAGCCTTAAAATTTTATTTTAGTTTACACTTAGTATCACATCAGGACTGCGGCATTTACCGTATCTTTTAATGGATGTATTTTTTTGTTCCTGTTGTTTCCCTGCACTTCACCCAACTCAAATGCTATTTTAGGTCTTGTTAGGTATCAGCAAAAATGCTACCTCCCCCAAGAGCCCTTCCCTAACCATTCATTCTCTCACTTTTACCCATGGCTCCGATGACAATTTATAATTCTTCACTTAAGTATGTGATTATCTGACTCATGCATATCTTCTGCATTCGACTATAATCCCAGTGAGGGCAGGGTGCACACCTGTTTTGCTCACCACTGTACACCAATGTCAAGAATGAGTATGGCACACAGTAGGCACTCAAAACATATTTGAATGAAATCAATGAAAGATAAAAGAACTAATCAGTGTTCGGGGTATACTTACCCACCCTGGCAATCAGGAAATTTCAAATAGAAAATAGCCGAATGAGGTTATAGTTTAAAATATGTGAGGCTGTATCATTAAATTATTTAGAACAGTTTCTAAAGTAAGGCTCATTATTTTGGGCGTCACTCGCTTCACTTATTTATAACCAACTCTTAGAAGCCCAAAATTTAGTAATCAGTTAATATCTGCAAATACCAGAGGAGTAAAGGGAATTCTAGAACTGAAATATTTGGGACTGTTTTCATATCGATTTCATTTTTAAGCAATTGCACAGGTACTTTAGGTTACAGCCTAAGGAAGGGGCACAGGTCCTGGTATTTATTATTTTTCCAGAGCATCTAACACGTAAAGTGCATTAGTTTGGATTCACTGATTAAGAACAACAACAATCTATGTTGGCTACCCCGAACAAATAGAAAAGTTATTAAAAATATATTGAAGAAATGATGGTAAAACAAAGCAAAACAAAAAATCCTGAGGAAGCAGAGTGACTCCAAAGAGCCAGGTCACAGAAACTAATGGACTTGTCAGGGTGGTTTTCTGGTTTTAATTATCCCCAATCATTTTTATTTTATTTATTTATTTATTTATTTTTTATTTATTTATTTTTTTTTGAGACAGAGTCTCGCTTTGTTGTCCAGGCTAGAGTGAGTGCCGTGGCGTCAGCCTCGCTCACAGCAACCTCAATCTCCTGGGCTCAAGCGATCCTTCTGCTTCAGCCTCCCGAGTAGCTGGGACTACAGGCATGCGCCACCATGCCCGGCTGATTTTTTTCTATGTATTTTTAGTTGGCCAATTAATTTCTTTCTATTTTTAGTAGAGACGGGGATCTCGCTCTTGCTCAGGCTGGTCTCGAACTCCTGACCTTGAGCGATCCTCCCACCTTGGCCTCCCAGAGTGCTAGGATTACAGGCGTGAGCCACCTCGCCCTGCCGGCCCCGATCATTTTCTTTCTGCTTCTGCGTGGTCCTGCTCCAAGTCTAGTCCCTGGTGACAGAATCCTATTCCCCTGCCATGCATGGGCTTTGGCTAGGGAAGGAATATTTTTGCCAAGACTGTGTACAAGGCTGAGTGTCCTCACTAAGAATAAAGGGATTGAAAGCAGATTCCAAGAAAAACAGAGAGTGCTGATTAAAGGATCCATCGTTAGGGAATCATTCTTCATGCCAGAGGACACATGGCCGGAGCTTCTAGCCTCTGTAGGGTCCCTCCTTGTCCATAAGGGTCTTCCTGGGCACCTCCATTCCTGAGGCTTGGGCACACCTGTGACCCATTCAGTGCACCCATTGGTCGGGGGCTGTTATCAGTGGTTGTCAGCTGTGGTTGAACATTGGCATCACCTGGAGAGTTCTGCAAGCACGGATGCCTGCCTAAGTCATGCCCAGAGATCTGGCTTCATTGGTCTTGAGTGTAGACTGGCTGTAGCGATTTTAAGCATTCTCATGCAAGTAGTTAACAGCAATAAATTTTGCAAAAAAACAGGTGTAAATTGTAGCTGTTTTAGAAAACATTTCACCAAATGATGGCTTATCCTCTACTTTTTTTTTTTTATGAGACAGAGTCTCACTCTGTTCCCCAGGCTAGAGTGAGTGCCGTGGCGTCAGCCTAGCTCACAGCAACCTCCAACTCCTGGGCTCAAGCGATCCTCCTGCCTCAGCCTCCCGAGTAGCCGGGACTACAGGTCCCATTAGCCACCATGCCCGGCTAATTTTTTTTCTATATATTTTTAGTTGGCCAGCTAATTTCTTGCTATTTTTAGTAGAGACGGGGGTCTCGCTCTTGCTCAGGCTGGTTTCGAACTCCTGACCTTGAGAGCGATCCTCCTGCCTCGGCCTCCCAGAGTGCTGGGATTTACAGGCGTGAACCACCATGCCCCCGGCCTGATTTAGTGTTTTTTTTTTTTTTTTTTTTTTAGACAGAGTCTCACTCTGTTGCCCAGGCTAGAGTGAATGCCGTGGCGTCAGCCTAGCTCACAGCAACCTCAAACTCCTGGCTCAAGCAATGCTTCTGCCTCAGCCTCCCAAGTAGCTGGGACTACAGGCATGTGCCACCATGCCTGGCTAATTTTTTCTATATGTATTAGTTGGCCAATTAATTTCTTTCTATTTATAGTAGAGACGGGGTCTCGCTCTTGCTCAGGCTGGTTTCGAACTCCTGACCTTGAGAGCGATCCTCCCGCCTCGGCCTCCCAGAGTGCTAGGATTTACAGGCATGAACCACCACGCCCCCGGCCTGATTTAGTTTTAAAGAATTCAAATAGCAGCATAAGCCATTCATAAAAATACTCTTTTACCTCTTCGGTATTCTGCTAGAGCCAGGGGTCCTCAAACTTTTTAAACAGGGGGCCAGCTCACCGTCCCCCAGGCCGTTGGAGAGTTGGGGCACATTCCACACGCGCACTGCGGGCCCGGGACCAGTCGGCTGCTAAGCAGGACAGGCAGCGACAGCAAAAACACCCGGGGGGCCGGACACATGTCCTCGGCGGGCCACATGGGGCCCTCCGGCCGCAGCTTGAGGACCCCTGTCCAGTGCTCAGATGAGCCCTCTCTTTCCTGGAGCAGACTGTTCCTCTGCTCTTCTTGTCCTGCAGGCTTGGGTCCACGTGCTGGTCATCGCTGGCAGTGTCCTGTCTTACTTTTTCTTCACCTTGGCCTTCGGAGCCCTGTGCGCGACGTGCAACCCGCCATCCAGCCCCTACTGGATCATGCAGGAGCACCTGCTGGACCCGGTGTTCTACCTGGTTTGCACCCTCGCCACCTGCGTCGCCCTTCTGCCCAGGTGCGTGCGGCTTCCTCATCAGGAGCCTGGGCGGAACCCCGGGCGCGGAACGCCTCGAGCCGCCGCTGCCAGTGGTTGGCGGAGCCGCTGTTTAGTGGCGGGGGGTCAGCCTGTGCACTGGTGAAGTGCTGGCTTTATCTGTTTCACTAGAGGGGAAAAAGTGGCTTCATTGAGCAAACTGGGAGGTTCGAGTCTCTCTCCTTCAAATCTCTAATCGGTCGGCAGTTCACAGGGTTAGTGCAGCTTTTCCTCCTCTCCTCTCCTCTCCTCTCCCCTCCTCTCCTCTCCTCTCCTCTCCTCCCCTCCCCTCCCCTCCCCTCCCCTCCCCTTCCCTCCCCTCCCCTCCCCTCCCCTCTCCCTTCCTCTCTCCCCTCCCCTCTCCCTTCCTCTCTCCCTTCCTCTCCTCTCCTCTCTCCCTTCCTCTCCTCTCCTCTCTCCCTTCCTCTCCTCTCCTCTCTCCCTTCCTCTCCTCTCCTCTCTCCCTTCCTCTCCTCTCCTCTCTCCCTTCCTCTCCTCTCCTCTCCTCTCCTCTCTCCCTTCCTCTCCTCTCCTCTCCTCTCCTCTCCTCTCCTCTCCTCTCCTCTCCTCTCTCCCTTCCTCTCCTCTCCTCTCCTCTCCTCTCCTCTCCTCTCCTCTCCTCTCCTCTCCTCTCCTCTCCTCTCTCCCTTCCTCTCCTCTCCTCTCTCCCTTCCTCTTCTCTCCTCTCCTCTCTCCCTTCCTCTCCTCTCCTCTCCTCTCTCCCTTCCTCTCCTCTCCTCTCTCCTCTCCTCTCCTCTCCTCTCTCCCTTCCTCTCCTCTCCTCTCTCCTTGCCTTTTTCCTTCCTCCTTCCCTCCCCCCTCCCCTCCCCTGCCCCCTCCTCTGCCCCCTCCCCTCCCCCTTCTTCCCTCCCCTCCTCTTCCCTCCCCTCCCCTGCCCCTCCCCTCCCCCTTCTCCCCTCCCCTCCTCTTCCCTCCCCTCCCCCCTCCCCTCCCCTTCCCTCCCCTTCCCTCCCCTTCCCTTCCCTCCCCTCCCCTCACTCTGTTGCCCAGGCTAGAGTGCCATGGCATCAGCCTAGCTCATAGCAACCTCAAACTCCTGGGCTCAAGCGATCCTCCTGCCTCAGCCTCCCGAGTAGCTGGGACTACAGGCATGCGCCACCATGCCCAGCTAATTTTTTCTATATATTTTGAGTTGGCCAATTAATTTCTTTCTATTTTTAGTGGAAACGGGGTCTCGATCTTGCTCAGGCTGGTTTCGAACTCCTGACCTTGAGCGATCCTCCCACCTTGGCCTCCCGGAGTGCTTGGCTAATTTTTTCTATATATTTTTAGTTGGCCAATTAATTTCTTTCTATTTTTAGTGGAAACGGGGTCTCGCTCTTGCTCAGGCTGGTTTCGAACTCCTGACCTTGAGTGATCTGCCAGCTTCACCCTCGCAGAGTGCTAGGATCACAGGCGTGAGCCACCGCACCCAGCCTATCTCCCTCCATTTTATAGTTCACTGACCTCTCCCCCCTTCACTCAGGAGCCAAGTGGCCGCCAAATCATTTTATTTTTTCCATTTGGTCAGTATGGTTTGTGCGTCCCATGATGCCTTGGGGGGTGCATTTAATTCTGTGTTGCTCTTTCTTAACTCAGGTTTGTCTACAGAGTCCTGCAGGGCTCCCTGTTCCCGTCCCCAATCCTGAGAGCTAAGCACTTAGACAGACTCAGTCCGGAGGAGAGGACCAAAGCTCTGAAGAAGTGGAGGGGGACTGGGAAGACAGGTCGAGTGACATCAAACCTTGCTGAACAATCAGCCGCCCAGTCAGGAAGGAGACCCAGGTCTGCACCTTCTGCTGTGTTTGCGATGAAAGCAGCAACGTCTTGTGTTGTTGAGCAAGGAGACACGTCTGTCTGCGAAACTGCTCTAGACTGACGCTTCTCTGAAACTGAGGCTGGACTCTCAAAAGATTAAGAAAGCAGCATGCCCTCCTTGAAGGTGAAGTCTTCTTTCGAGTCCGGAAGAGGGATCTTGAAGACGCACCTCTAACCAAACGAGAATGGCTTGCATTTTTTTCTTAAGGGACCTGAGCATTTTCCTAGACTTGGGAAAGCTGCCGGAATGACCACTGCTGTATATTTGTGTATACATTTGTACTAGAGAGGTAGAGTTGGACCTGGATGGAGTTTAGGGAAGTTGTGAAGTGTTGAATTCAGAATCAGATGCTTTTACGAAACTTTTTGGATTTTGTAAAAAGCATTTTTAGTTGTCTCAGAAACGCAGATGTTTTCAAGGGGAGTCGTTTGAGATATATTTATTTTACAGGGAGATCTTATATTCTTGCGAAATGCTTTCAGTGAGCTGGCTCCGATCTGAATTTCTTTTTCTTTTTTTAATTGAGAAAAGAAAGTACTTTTGAGTTAGGACTCAGAAAATACTTCCATATGGGGGAAAAAAATGTTAATAAATGGTTAATTTACAGATAAACTTCCACTAGCCTTTTCAACAACAATGTACCTAAAATAGAGTATAATTGTACTGCTTCAAATACGGTTAAACTATGTTAGACATACCTCACTGCTCATTTCAGTGTTAAACCTTCATTGGGAAGAGGCAGGAAACGTAGGGTTCTATCAGCCACAAGGAATGCAATCCTTTCTCAGCGTCCAGTCAAGAGAAGACTTTTCATGAGGGCTGTCTCTTTTCAGATGTTGTCAAATAGGAAACTGAGGCAGTAGGTCAGACGGACAGAATCAACTGGGCTGATAACCCACTGGGCAATTCTGTATTCTAAAACTGACAATAGCCTGATGGAAACGATACCATCAATCTCAAAACAATCTTCTAGAGACCACTTAAGGGTTCATTGCTTGTACCAGTATCCTACAACTTTCCTGGTGTGGTAGCCTTTTTAAAAATGACACATACATTGAGACTAATACAGATTGTTCTCAGGAGGTTTCTATGAGGTTCTTAGAAAAATTCGTTTGTTTTTTTTTTAATGCGTTTGAAGACAGGAATGTCTTCAGGCAGGTTTATTTCTGTGAAAATCCTGTATGCTGACTTTAATTGGAGCAAAGAAACTAGTTTATACTAAGCAAGGCCAGGTGCTGTTATAACATCACGTTATTATCGCTGAAGTCCTTTTAAAATTCTGTCTCTGTTATCTGAAAGCTGTCAGCCATCAATCATCCGGAATTTCCTTGGTGAATCTTCATGCTCATGTTCAACGTCTACATCAAGGCCTTCTTAATGACTATTAAACTGTTATTCTCAGGGTTTTGAGCTCCTACCCATTTCCTACTCTTGTGCTCTGACATTTTTTGTAGCCTTCTGATATTACTGCATATATAGTCTTTTATATATATCGATGCATTTCTAGAACTTTCAAAATCCTATATGACGAATGAAAGTTGCTTTCTACTTCCTTATGATTTTTTTAAAAAAAATAAACTGTTTAATAAATAATGTGTACTGAAAAACTGTCATAAACTCTTGTAGACACTCACTGTATCCAACTGTGATTAGTACCAGTATCATAGTAATTAGTACCAGTACATAGTAGAAGGGTAGTCCCAAAGTACATCTTTTACTAGAATATTGTTTCCGCCTTTTCTTACAGGGAAAAAATCACTGAAGTCATATAATTTGCTATCCTCCAGCTGGTATCCATTCCCTAAGATCATCGATCTCCTGCTAAATAAAAATTTAGGGATATAGCCACTTGTAAATAAAAGGTTAGAATCTAAGAATAAAAAGAATGAGCCAAAAACACTAACAAAAAAAGGTTAATTTCCAAGACATGAATTACCTGTACATAGGAATAGAGGAAAAAATTGAATGTTTTATGTCATGGGGCTGAAATCTCATATCTACAATTCTAAAATTTCCAAAGCTCTGGAAACTTAAAATATTTTTTTGTAAATTAGGTGCAAATTCAATGCCCTGAACAACTGTAAGGCTATTTATATACTTAATATAAAGTATAAAATTCATACGTTTTACTATAAAAATATTAATAGCCTATTTTATTACTGAGTACCAAACTGTATTATCTTTTTAAAACTTGGAAAATTCTGAATTCTGAAACACATTCTGGCCTCTAGGCTAAGGAGATTTGGGATCTATATTAAGCATTTGAAGAGTCACATTTACAAGTAAGTAACTCTTTTACACAAAGCTGATGCGATCTCTTGCATTTTAGTGTTCAGTATATTTCACTAAATTTGGGGGGAACAAGCACAAATATCATTGCTCCTAGTAGCCAGGGAAATTAATAATATACATTTTGAGATATTTTATTACAAAAGATTTATGAAAGAATTGGTCAGTTTCCCAAAACTGGTCAGTTACCCTAGATGTTAAAGATCCATGTGCTTTTACCAGGGCTAAAGTTCTCATTGGTCACTCAATGGTGATTTGAGACTATTAGTAATGTGTAATTTCAGACTGATCAAGGAGCTATTTTTCCTCTAAAAGAGCATGTACCTGTGAGAAGGAGATATAAGAAAGATACATTTTGACTGCTGGGGAGCTGGGTGCCAATATGCTGTTATATAGAGAGAAACAATGTGATTATTTGCTATCTGTGTTCCATATCCATGCAGAAAAAAAAAAGATCATACCATTTTATTTGTATTAAGAATTATTTAAAAGAAGTACATTACATACATTTCACTGCATAAAATTTGAGCAAGGCTAAAATTTGTTACATTAAGTGTGAACCTACAACTATAATGAAACTGACATGTGTCGTTAAACTTTCATACAATGGTGTCCACAATCTGGTTACTGTATTTCACACTCTCACTAGGTTTATATCAATACAAACTACAAGACAGGATATGCATCACATGGAAAGTGTTTAAACAGCTTTCTGAATTTCAAATGTGCTCGCACATAGAAAAAGAGTACAAAAATACCTGTATAAAATTGCAAGTAGTCTCTATTTGGAATGCCGAGGCAATCCAGGTTGCTGGTGGAGGTTTCATAGGGAAGTGTGTTTGTTCAAAAGGCGTTTGAATGTTGCAAAATGAATGCCTGACTAATGAAGTTAGATACATGTGGTGATTTGTGTTTGGAAGCTTTTTAGTGGGGAAAAATACTTTAACCACTAATTGCTTCAATATTGATTTGCATAAAGTGGCCCTAGTGCTAAGAAATCATCTTCGAAATTTTAATTATCAATAAAAAGAAATTGCAACACCAGATGTTAAACATCTTTTGAGAAAAATTACAGAATGTTTTACTCCGTGCAAAGTTTTACTGTGCTTTGAAATATATTTCTGTGACTTTATTGATATGCATGAACACAGAAAAAAAAATATTTAATTGAGAGAGGAATGCAATTTAATTTTCTTTTATAAAAAGTTGCATCGCTCCATTCTATACCAAATTCTCTGTTGGCAAAGTTTAATATCCACTTTATTGTCATATAGGCAAAGCAAAATATTTCCCAGGAATATTGATTTAGTTTTTGAAATCTCAATCAACCAACTTATCTCCACTGAACAAACCCCAGCTATGTGGGAAGTTCTTATAGAAACTTTTCTATAGAATTACAACCTTGATTTAAATCCAGAATGGGCGATCCTATAATGCCAGGTGTTAATACTGAAGTCTAAAAGAACTCTGCATTCAATATGTTTTGCTACCTAAATGGATGCTGTTCGTCTTTTCCCCTCTGTCTTTCATAAGTTCTCGGAACTATGCAAGCATTGGAAGAGGAACAGTAAATAATTTAAACATGAAAATGAGCTTGGCTTTTAATAAATCAAAAAAGCAAGTCTCTAATGTTAATGTTGAAATTTGCCTGCATGCTACTGTGCTTGGGAAACAAAAACTGGCAAAGCTTATTAACTCGTTGGCCTGGATCTCAGTGTCTTTTGTGCGATAGGATAAAAAGGGGACATTCCTGTGACAGGTCACTCTAGAGCTCCTGTGTCGTTTTAAATCTCCCCAGAGTTGATAATTTCTCGTGCTGCAGTCAAGGTTAGTTTTGGCAAAAGAACAAAGCCTGTTTTGCCTAGGTTTTTTTTTGTTTTGTTTTGTTTTTAAAAGTCTTTCGCCAAACTTGAAATAAGAGAAAAACAAAGCTGAAAAACTGTAGTCCGAAACAAACATGCAAATCTGCGGTGCAGTGGTGAGCATTCCCTGTCCATGAAAAATTGCTTCTGGGCAGCTCTCTGCAGGAAGCCCTTCACAGTCGAGAAGGCCGTTGGCTTTGAGTGTGGCTGGCAAAATCTCTGATCCTCCCTGGAGTCAGTTCAGGAGGAAGGTCCGTATGTAGATTTGTCTTTGAATCCATGCAACGAAGTACGACACGTTGCTGTACACGCCAGGCCCCAGGACTTTGGAAAAGCAGACGGAGCCCCACGAGGTCAACCCAAATAACGTCCACTGTCCTGCGGGCCCCTCACAAACAAGAGGCCCACCACTGTCACCCTGTAATGAATAGCAAAGGACATTCGTCACTGGGATTTCAGAGCCCTCATGGCACCCATGCTGTCCCGAGGGTACAATGACGCCAAACCCAGCTTAACCAGCTTGGAAAATTTCAAAAAAAAAAAGCTTTCCCGGGCAGCCTGGGGAGGGAGTTCTCTTTCCATCGTAAAACATGGAACTTTCAAAGGAACATTTTAACCTCTCCCTCTTTCAAAGGATAGTGGCTTAGGAAGCAATTATATTTTTGCTTTCCAGGGAATCAGAATACATTTTTTTTCTTCCAGTCATTTCCTGCACTTTTCAAAATACATCATAAAAAAAATTTTTTTTTTCAGCTATCAGAACTGATTATCTCCCCTTATTGGACATCATTCTACCAGTTTGATGAATCTTATAACTGCAGAAAGTACCCGAAATGGAACATTCAAAGATTTTTTTTTTTTCCCCTTCACAAACAGTACTACAGAAACATTCTAAAATAACTCTCTATTCTGAAGATTCATGTGCACGAATGCATTAACACATTTCGGTGGTCCTCACTGCACTTCTTAGGGCTTTTGAAATTTGGTCTATTTGATTATAGGAAATACCAGTTAAGAATTACTTACAGTGAAGTATTTATTTCATTTTATTTATAGCCTGTATTTTATTTCATATCCATAGAGACTTTCATTCTTGCTATTTAAGTTTAGTATTCCAGCTGGGTTCTGTGCACCTCTTTCCTCTATACCAGGCATCCTCAAACTACGACCCTCGGGCCACATGAGGGTGTTTTTGCCCGTTTGTGTTTTTTTTACTTCAAAATAAGGTATGTGCAGTGTGCATAGGAATTTGTTCATAATATTTTTAAAACTATAGTCCGGCCCTCCAATGGTCTGAGGGACAGTGAACTGGCCCCCTGTTTAAAAAGTTTGAGGACCTCTGCTCTATCTATATAGTCAACACTAAAACTCTGTGGCTTTTACAGACATTAATGTTTGCTACAGCTGAAAGATCGGGGTAGGTAAGACAAGTGTACTCTGAAGTGCCTCAGAAGAGAGGGATTGTTGCCATAGAAAATAAGCAACCAGTTATATAAATTAATTCTGGAAAGTGACAAACACCCCTTGCCTTATAACACATCCAAACTCAGAAGCCTATCTATGGTCTTTCTGCTTAGTGATGTTGAAGAATAATAAGGATAAAGTTTACTGATGCTTTCTAAACATTTCTCTTGAATGAGCTCATTTAATCTTTACAAAATAATACCTAAGATTAATGTTATTTATTATATTATTTCTTATTTATTTATTTATTTTTTTGAGACAGAGTCTCACTCTGTTGCCCAGGCTAGAGTGCCGTGGCATCAGCCTAGCTCACAGCAACCTCCAACTCCTGGGCTCAAGCGATCCTCCTGCCTCAGCCTCCCGAGTAGCTGGGACTACAGGCACGCGCCACCATGCCCGGCTAATTTTTTCTATATATTTTTAGTTGGCCAATTAATTTCTTTCTATTTTTAGTAGAGACGGGGTCTCGCTCTTGCTCAGGCTAGTCTCGAACTCCTGACCTTGAGTGATCGTCCCGCCTCGGCCTCCTAGAGTGCTAGTATGACAGGCGTAAGCCACCACGCCCGGCCTATTTATTATGATTATATCCATTTTGGAGATATTAAAACTGAAGCACAGGTGAACTTGTTCACTGGCAGAGCCAGGATTTGGAGCTAGACACTCTGGCAACAGGACTCTAGCTCTGTAACTACCAGGCTCTCCTGCTTCTTAAGACTTGTGCTATGAAAGCAAAATTGAATTTTTGATTGTGCTGTCTGCTTTTATGGAAGTGGTGATCTTTAAATTCATAACCTTCCAATGTCCTGAGCCTAAATAATAAACATACAACTTGCAAAGAGGCTAAATAAAGTTTTCTGCCTGAAAATCCAATTGAATTTTTTTTTAAAAAAAGCGAAATGTCCTGGAAACATTTCTATTAGACATATTTCACAAATTTTTTTATTTCCCCTTATAAAAAATAAATGCTAGGATGCTCAATTATTTAGGTTGAACTAGTTACCGTGTTTCCCTGAAAATAAGACATGGTCTTATATTTATTTTTCCTCAAGAAAACACCCTAGAGCTTATTTTCAGGGGATGTGTTATTTTTTGTAAGGACAGTACAACCATCTACATTGATTCAAATAGAGTGAAGTCGTCTTCTTCTGGAGCATCATCCTCACTCTCCAAACCCCAAATCCCATCCTGAATGTCTTGTGACTCTATTTCCTTTAGAACCACTGGCCCCGATCTCTCCTGTGGAGCACTAGAGCTCTCACGGGGCAGATGAGAAGGGCTGCTCATGTTCTTTCCCGCTCCACGACGACACGCATGGGTTGTGCAGATGCGCTGCGCAGCCACGCCCATCACTAGGGCTGATTTTCATAGCCACGCCCCTCACTAGGGCTGATTTTCATAGCCACGCCCCTCACTAGGACTGATTTTCATAGCCACGCCCATCACTAGGGCTGATTTTTCATAGCCACGCCCATCACCAGGGCTGATTTTCATAGCCACGCCCATCACTAGGGCTGATTTTCGGGGTAGGGCTTCTATCGCACACGTGCTTAGACATCCTGCTAGGGCTTGTTTTATGGGTAGGTCTTATTTTCGGGGAAACACGGTAGGCTAGGGCAGTGACTGAGCACTTCTACCCTGAAGCCAGACTGCCTGGTTCCACATCCTGACTCTACCACCTTCGTGCTGGGCAATATGGGGCAGGTGACTCAACCTCTCTGCTCTCCCTATTTCTGCTTGGGGAAGCTATGACACTGCCGCATGGGGTGACTGTCGTGATCAAAGGAGGTATGGGAAAACATTTTGCAGAGAAGCCTGGAACACAATAAGCACTAAAGTTATACGGGTGTTGATATTAATGTAATTATCATTCATCAAATGTCTAACTATGTGCCAGGCATCACATACAGATAGATGAGAGGCGGGGACTTTCACATTCATCAGCTCAGTCAATCCTCAAAAATATCCTGTAAATTAGGCATAATCGGCCCCATTTCACTCATGAGAAAACTGTCTGAAGAGGTCAGCTAGTGTCCCCAGGTTACGTTGTCCTCACCGGCGGAGATGGATTCCAATCCGGATCTTTCAGGCTTCGAATCCTGCTCCACACCCCACACCATGTCTCCTAAAGCACTTTGGGTTTTTTTGGCTCATGGAGTCAAACCTTGGCTTCTTAGGTAGCAGGCAGAAAGGCAGGTGGCCTCAGCAAAACCCCAAGGGAACCGTCTGCTCCCTGTTTCCTCTGGCCACTGTCTAAAGGAGTCACCACTGGACCATTTCCATCCCCTGACTCCTCCATTCTAAAATGGACCATCAAGCCGGGCACGGTGGCTCACGCCTGACATCCTAGCACTCTGGGAGGCCGAGGCGGGAGGATCGCTCTCAAGGTCAGGAGTTTGAGACCAGCCTGAGCAAGAGTGAGACCCTGTCTCTACTAAAAATAGAAAGAAATTAATTGGACAACTGAAAATATATAGAAAAAATTAGCCGGGCATGGTGGCGCATGCCTGTAGTGCCAGCTACTCAGGAGGCTGAGGCAGGAGGATCGCTTGAGTCCAGAAGTTTGGGGTTGCTGTGAGCTAGGCTGATGCCACGGCACCCTAGCCCAGGCAACAGAGTGAGACTCTGTTTCAAAATAAAATGGACCCTCAAAAATGTCATTGAATCATGTTGAGTTAGTGGTAACGGTATTGTTGTATCTCTTCTTCGAAATGTGGGGGTCATTTAGTCTACTCCAAAGCAGTAAAATAACAAAGATGCTTCATTGCAGTGTAGCATGATAACTGCCCCCCCCCAAATTTGTTATCAAGTTATTTTGGGGTTTTTTTTGTGAGACAGAGTCTCGCTTAGTTGCCCAGGCTAGAGTGAGTGCCTTGGCGTCAGCCTCGCTCACAGCAACCTCAAACTCCTGGGCTCAAGCAATCCTCCTGCCTCAGCCTCCCGAGTAGCTGGGGCTACAGGCATGCGCCATCATGCCCGGCTAATTTTTTTTTTTTTTTGTATATATATTTTTACTTGGTCAATGAATTTCTTTCTATTTTTAGTAGAGACGGGGGTCTCGCTCTTGCTCAGGCTGGTCTCGAACTCCTGACCTTTGAGCGATCCTCCCGCCTTGGCCTCCCAGTGTGCTAGGATGACAGGCGTGAGCCACCGCACCCCGGCCACATTTTTGGTTTTATCTGAGCACTTGCCCACGTTCACCCTTTCCTGGGAGCCAGTCTAGCAAAAATAGTCATTGAACATTTATTAAGTAAAACTAAAAATGCTTCCCTGCACTGCTAAGTTAGCATGCTCTGAAAATTATTGCGGCCCTGAATCCTGAGTACTGAAGTGTTGGGTTTGGTGACATTTGAGAACTTTTTGGCAATCACACAAGGGTCCAGAGAGGACCCAGACAAGGCCAGTGTGCTCAGTCTTGAGTCAGAGGGAGTCCTGTCTCCTACCATGCAAACTGGGGTGTCGGTGAGTGCCATCGCTCGATGCCATCACTCGAATGGCTGATAATGTCCTTTGGTGGCTCCTGCTCGCTGGGGTTGGAGCCATGGTTGCCACCGGCCCCTCCTAGAACCTCGTTTTCCCCTAGCCAATGAAATGTTCCAACGAAAGGACAGAAACAAGAGTTTTGCCTCGTGTTAGTGACCCAAGAGTTACGTTCCCCGGACGGTAAATACACCTAGAAGCTGAAGGCAACTTGCACAAATGGCATGGAGGTAGCTAAGGGGTTTGCTTGGGTACTGGGCGAAGGAAAACACGTTAGGAATAATTCGACATTGGGCAACAAACAAGTCTCCAAAAATGTCCCCAAAGGACGCTACATGAATAATAACAAGTTCATGGGGACTCACAGGGAGGTTAATGCTGAACTGACTCTCGTTGGTGACCAGAAAGCAACTCACCATGCATGAGTCCACCGTGCCGGACTCGTACCCGGCGCAGATCATCCGGGCGGTGATGGTCTTCATGTCGAAGTAGGACTGACACTGCTCCAGAGAAATGATGCGGACCTCTCCCTCCTGCAGCTTAAAAGGCACTGGATTTAAAAAGAAGAAGAAGAAATATACACAAAATGATAAAAAAAAAAAAGATTCAACAGTGAAACTAGCCAAATATGAAACTCAACTACCCTATGAATAGCTTTATACCCAAAGAACCTTATTCTATACTTGAAATTGTCGTTTTTGAAGACAAAGGCTTGTTTGGAATCGGAATTTTCCAACTAGAAAGGGTTCATAGCAGTCATCTGGGGAAATCGTTTTATTTTCGTAATAAGGAAACTGAGGGCCGGGCGTGCGGTGGCTCACGCCTGTAATCCCGGCACTCTGGGAGGCCGAGGCGGGCGGATTGCTCAAGGTCAGGAGTTCGAAACCAGCCTGAGCAAGAGCGAGACCTTGTCTCTATTATAAATAGAAAGAAATTAATTGGCCAACTAATATATATAGAAAAAAAAAATTAGCTGGGCATGGTGGTGCATGCCTGTAGTCCCAGCTACTTGGGAGGCTGAGGCAGGAGGATCGCTTGAGCCTAGGAATTTGAGGTTGCTGTGAGCTAGGCTGAGGCCATGGCACTCTAGCCCGGGCAACACACAGTGTTGCTTTTGGTGTATTTGCGTATAATAAGGAACTTAGAATGATACATTTTAGGTATGCTCTGTTAGTGAAGGATTTTATTTTATTTTATGTTATTTTTTGAGACAGAGTCTCACTCTGTTGCCCAGGCTCGAGTGAGTGCCCTGGCGTCAGCCTCGCTCATAGCAACCTCAATCTCCTGGGCTCAAGCGATCCTCCTGCCTCAGCCTCCCAAGTAGCTGGGACCACAGGCATGCTCCACCATGCCCAGCTAATTTTTTTTTAGAGATATGGAGAACAGTTGCTATTATTTTGTCCATTTTATAGTGAGCTAGAAGGTGGTGCATTCAGGGTCAATCGGTTCTTTCTGACTTTGAATCCATATCCTTGCTTTTCATACTACCCTTTGTATGTGATAGGTGTACTATGTTGCACTCTTGCTTTGAGTTTTGCATGGATGTTGTAGGAGGAATACAAGCAGAGGCTGTATAAAATATATTCTGTTATATCACAGCGATAATTACAGATTCTAAAACTGAGGTGCATAGGAATATGCACATCATACGCACAGCATTGCCCTCAAAATTCTTACACGTGAACTTTTTCTGAAAAAGTCATTGATTTCTGTCCATCGACTTTTTCTTTTCATCCTTGAATCGATCATAGACTAAAGAAACTCAACTTAGCTCAAAACCGATCTTGCTAAATCGCAAGAAAAAAAGAAAAACTGTTCCTTTGAATATACAATTTCTAAGGTCGATGACGGAATGCCAATACACATCATCATTCTTGAGCGCCGTGGCATTCTACACAATATAGTCAGAGTGGCCAGGATTTGCAGTTAAAGGAAAGGTCTCATTGATTTGACTCTCATTCTAAACTTTAAACAGATAAAACAGAATGAGAGGGTCTGTTACGGGGGTTAAGACTAAATAGTAGCACAGATTTTTTTTTTTTTTTTTTTTTGAGACAGAGTCTCGCTTTGTTGCCCAGGCTAGAGTGAGTGCCGTGGTGTCAGCCTCGCTCACAGCAACCTCCAACTCCTGGGCTCAAGCGATCCTCCTGCCTCAGCCTCCCGAGTAGCTGGGACTACAGGCATGCGCCACCATGCCTGGCTAATTTTTTCTATATATATATTTTTAGTTGGCCAATTAATTTCTTTCTATTTATAGTAGTGATGGGGTCTCGCTCTTGCTCAGGCTGGTCTCGAACTCCTGACCTCGAGAGCGATCCTCCCTCCTCGGCCTCCCAGAGTGCCGGGATGACAGGTGTGAGCCCCCTCGCCCGGCCTCATAGTAGATTATTAAAGTCTCCCATTTGCACAGCGAGGGGCGTGTGACAGGTACCATCTGGGGGTGGGTTTTTTGTAGGTGACAACGGGGCACCCTGGCTAAAGGCCGGGCCCCCAGCACAGGCGGAAGGGCTCCTGGGGGCCGGGCTTACTTCTGCTGCCCATGTGGCCCCAGCCGGTGATGTGGCAGTAGCTGTCGGCCTCGCGCCACTGCCCCGGGTGGGGCAGGCAGACGGGCCGCACGTGGCTGGTCTCCTCCACGTCCTCGCCGAGCTCCAGCACGCCCACGTCGTAGTCGGCCCCGGCCCAGCTGTAGCGTGGGTGCAGGACCACGGTCTTCACGGGCCGCGTCTGCACGGACGCCGACGGGCGGTCCAGGTTGTGGGCGCCCAGGACCACCGTCCACGCGGCCGCGCTCTCCCTCCTAGGGGGGTCGAGAGCCAGAGGGTTAGCCCGCCGGCCATCGGACTTGGGGGGCAGGGGGGTAATGCTTCACTTGTGTGAGTGGTGGCCGTCCCCGCGCCTGCCTCAGTGTGCTCGCCTGAGAAGCGTGGGCACAGTGAGTGCAGTGTGTCGTCTTGGTGTCAGAGCATGATCGTAGTATGATGTACTTGTATCATAGTATGATCCTAGTATGATGTATTAGTATCATAGTATGCTCCTAGTATGATGCTTTAGTGTCATAGTATGGTCCTAGTATGATGTATTAGTATCATAGTATGGTCCTAGTATGATGCATTAGTATCATAGTATGGTCCTAGTATGATGTATTAGTATCATAGTATGGTCCTAGTATGATGCATTAGTATCATAGTATGGTCCTAGTATGATGTATTAGTATCATAGTATGGTCCTAGTATGATGCATTAGTATCATAGTATGGTCCTAGTATGATGTATTAGTATCATAGTATGGTCCTAGTATGATGCATTAGTATCATAGTATGGTCCTAGTATGATGTATTAGTATCATAGTATGGTCCTAGTATGATGTATTAGTATCATAGTATGGTCCTAGTATGATGTATTAGTATCATAGTATGGTCCTAGTATGATGTATTAGTATCATAGTATGGTTCTAGTATGATGTATTGGTATCATAGTATGATCCTAGTATGATGTATTAGTATCATAGTATGGTCCTAGTATGATGTATTGGTATCATAGTATGTTGTATTAGTGTCATAGTATGATCATAGAATGTTGTATTACTATCATAGTATGATCATAGCATGATGTGTTAGTATCATGGTATGATCATAGTATGATGTTTTAGTATCATACTATGTTGTATTAGTATCATAGTATGGTCATAGCATGATGTGTTAGTATCATGGTATGATCATAGTACGATGTGTCAGTATTACAGTATGATCATAGTATCATGTATTAGTGTCATAGTATGATCACAGTATGATGTATGTGTCATAGCATGATCATAGTATGATGTATCAGTATAGTATGATCATAGTATGATGTATTAGTATCATAGCATGATCACAATGTGCATTAGTATCATAGTATGATCATAGCATGATGTATTAATATCATAGTATGATCACAGTATGATGTATTAGTGTCATAGTATGATCATAGTATGATGTATCAGTATCATAGTATGATCACAGTATGATATATTAGTGTCATAGTATGATCATAGTATGTGTATTAGTATCATAGTATGATCATAGTGTGATGCCCAGGGCATCTCCAACTCAGGAGTTCTTCCCTGCGGTGCGCCAGCTCTCACACGGCTCCCACCTTTGCTCCTTCTCTTCTCCCAGCTCTCAACTCACGCATCACCTCTCAGACTGCCCTCCCTGACCACCGCATCTAAGCCTTTCTTTATCCTGATCACTCTACCCTTGACCCTGCTCCCATTTTCTTCTCATAATACCACGTTTCCCTGAAAATAAGACCTACTCATCAAACAAGCCCTAGCAGGATTTCTAAGCATGTGCGCAATAGAAGCCCTACCCCGAAAATCAGCCCGAGTGATGGGCGTGGCTATGAAAAGCAGCCCTAGTGATGGGCGTGGCTATGAAAAGCAGCCCGAGTGATGGGCGTGGCTATGAAAATCAGCCCTAGTGGTGGGCGTGGCTATGAAAAGCAGCCCTAGTGACGGGCGTGGCTGTGCAGCCCATCTGCACAACCCATGCGTGTCATCGCGGAGCGCGAAAGAACACGAGCAGCCCTTCTCATCCGCCCCGTGAGAGCTCTAGTGCTCCACAGGAGAGATCGGGGCCAGTGGTTCTAAAGGAAACAGAGTCGCAAGACATTCAGGATGGGATTCGGGGTTTGGAGAGTGAGGATGATGCTCCAGAAGAAGACGACTTCACTCTATTTGAATCAATGTAGATGGTTGTACCGTGCTTAAAAAAAAAAAAAAAACACATCCCCTGAAAATAAGCCCTAGGGTGTCTTCTTGAGGGAAAATAAATATAAGACCCTGTCTTATTTTCAGGGAAACACGGTATTCATTGATATCAGTGACATTGATCTGTCTGTTCGTCTATTCCCTGTCTTGGGCCCCAGAATGTTCTCCCAGGGATTGCAGGGGCTTTGCTGGGCTCGTTCACTGCTCTACTCTCAGGGCCTGTGAACCCTGGCCTGCAGCCGGTTCTCAACAAGCATTTCTTCACAGTGGCCCAATGCATTTGATTTAGAACATTTGTCAGTGGCAGACTCCAACCACCAAGGCAAGGTCTGTTTTCCATCAGTCCCTTTCTCCTTTCCCTCATTCCCACTTCCTCCCTGGCCAGCGTGGGCCGGGATCAAAGGCATGGGCGTTTATTGGCCACAGTGCCAGGGACGGGGGGAGCTTTCATTGTGGACAGTCCTTTGCACTCCGAGCCAGCCACACTGCACTGTCCCCGCTTGGGAGCTTGTGGTCACATCAGCTAATGTAGATTTGACCATCTCGACCCGTTGTTTTTCAACCCAAGCAGAACCCTGGGGAGCTTTCAAAATGCTGATTCTCTGGGCATGACCCCATAACCATTGAAACAGAAGCTCTTGGGAAACAGTATTTTAAGAGCTGTCTAGAGAGTCTCAGGCAAAACCCCCAGTTGCATCTAGCCCCTTTTGTGGTTTTTTTTGGCATGCCTTTCTTCACCATAAGCATAGCAAAGATTCAAAGCCCGGAACTTTCAGGAGAGTTAGGAAGGAAGGTCCTAGGTAGGCACTCAGACTGTTTTCAGTATTGTTGAATATTTGGCCACACTTTGCTAACAGACTCTACCCCGCCACACACACAGTCCTGCATTCTGTCCTTTTTCCATTAAAAAATAAAAGTAATTTCAGAGCTATCAGAAGAGGGATTGATGTCATTCATTGACTACAGAGACAGAGAGACAGATATCTGGCAATTCCTCTATGCCAAGCCCTGTGCCATGGATTATAACGATAAGCAGGAGAGATTTTATCCTGCCCATACAAACTCTAGAGTTGAGAGAGATGAACAGTTAGGATAAATTGCAGGAGGTCCTATCATGTGAGCATTACAAGGTAATGTTACAGAAGAATTATTTTTCGTTATGTTAAGCTGTCACTCAAAGAACATTCTTTTCTTTCCTTTTTCCTTCCTTCCTTCCTTCTTTCTGTTTCTTCTTTCTTCCTTCCCTACCTCTCTTCTTTCCCTTCTTCTTTCCTTTGTTTTTTTTTTTTTTTATTCTAGGAGGAGTAAGTGCATGACCCGTTGAGGAATTCAATATACACATTAAGTACCCTTTGCTTAAGACATCTCAAATCAAGTAATACTTTATTTCAAATTTCTGTCCTGTCAATAGCTTCTTGGCTTGAGAGAGTTACCAAGTATGGCTTGTGACAAGCGCTCATCCATCTACTTAAATCACACGCAGTATTTCAAACTGTTGAACGTTCCAAATTATTGGTAACAAAATGAAATAACGTCAGATTTCCAGACTTAATTACTGTACTGGGGTCAACGTAATTCTAGTGACTGAAAAAATAAGCATCAATTAAATAGCTAAACATTAACTTGTATCCAGTAATGTCTTGCTACGTAAGCTACTTTCCTTATGGCATTAATATCCATCAAAAGCCAAAAAAAAACACAACAACAACAAAAAAAACAACTACACATAAAAATTCACGTACTATTTAAAATTCAGCGATAATTTTGTTCTTTTTTCTTTTTATTATAAGTATTATGAAAAATAAAGTCTTTTAATTCTGTCTCCCCCTGACCCCAACCCAAGTTGGGGCAAAAATCAGGGGAAAAAACCCAACCTATGGTTTGCAAGGGGTAGGTGAGGGGAAGAAGGTATACATAAATGGTATATTGCTGTATTCAACAAGTACCAGAAAGACTGAGTGAGGAATAGGGACAGAAACAACCCTGTCTCTGGGCGGAAACATTTATTTCAAATGAAATAACTCTCTCAAGCAAACAGAAGGCAGACAATGTCATGTGAATGCCACATGACTTTAATATCTGTCCAAAAATACCCAGTGGACAAACACACAGGGACAGACTATGAGCATATGGCTAGTTTAGTGAAAATAACTAAATTCAGGTACAAAGAAAAAAACAAAAGCCAAAGCTAGCACCTGAAAATCTTCTTTATGGAGGGTACCCATAAAGAGGACTACCTCCCATTTGGCTATCAGATCTCAAAACAACAGCAAAGAAAACTGGCACATCCTTAAAGAAGTTTGTGCGGGCCGGGCGCGGTGGCTCACGCCTGTCATCCTAGCACTCTGGGAGGCCGAGGCGGGAGGACTGCTCAAGATCAGGAGTTCGAGACCAGCCTGAGCAAGAGCGAGACCCCCGTCTCTACTAAAAACAGAAAGAAATTAATTGGACAACTGAAAATATATAGAAAAAAATTAAAAAAAAAAAAAGAAGTTTGTGCAAAGAACCTCAGGCTCCTGGAGTGAGGCAGCACTCTGGGAGGCTGAGGAGGGCGGATCCCTCACGGTCAGGAGTTCGAGACCAGCCTGAGAAAGTGCAAGACCCCGTCTCTACTATAAACAGAAAGAAATTAATTGGCTAACTAATATATATATATATAGAAAAAAAATTAGCCGGGCATGGTGGCGCATGCCTGTAGTCCCAGCTACTCGGGAGGCTGAGGCAGGAGGATCGCTTGAGCCCAGGAGTTGGAGGTTGCTGTGAACGAGGCTGATGCCACGGCACTCACTCTAGCCTGGGCAACAGAGTGAGACTCTGTCTCAAAAAAAAAAAAAAAAAAAAAAAAAAAAAAAAAAAAAAAAAAGATATGGTTTCTGAAAGGAATGGCCCAGGAAAAAAGGAAAAATTGATGATGCAAAGTAGACATGATGATTTTTTAAGAGTAAAGTCTTTGAAGAGATGAAAGGAGCAGAGACAGACTGTCCACTACAACTCAAGGCAAAGTAGGATGTGTGGCCAAAGACGTAGATATTTGTTGGATTTGGGGGTCACAGGAGGCGAAAGGTATGATGGCTTCTCTTTCATCCGTGACTCACGAGGTGAGATCAGTAGAGGGGTGACAGAGATGTGGGGAGAGAGGAAGAGCTGTCAAAATAGTTGTCTCTAAGGGGAAAACTGTTGTGACTGTTCCGTGCTAGCATATTGGAAGTGTCCCGTCATGTTAGATGAAAACTTGAGAGTCACGGTCACACCTGTGACATGAGCTCAGTTAGCAGGGGGGTTGCGTGATTTTCTCCAACGATGGTCAGGTGTTCAGATGCAGGTTCAACATCCATGAACAGGGAGTGGAAAAACGTAAAGAAACAAGTAACTATTAAAATTTTCTTTTTTTTTTTTTTTTGAGACAGGGTCTCGCTCTGTTGCCCAGGCTAGAGTGAGTGCCGTGGCGTCAGCCTCGCTCACAGCAAACTCCAACTCCTGGGCTCAAGCGATCCTCCTGCCTCAGCCTCCCAAAGTAGCTGGGACTACAAGCATGAGCCACCATGCCCGGCTCATTTTTTTTCTATATATATTTTTAGTTGGCTGGTTAATTTCTTTCTATTTTTAGTAGAGATGGGGTCTCGCTCTTGCTCAGGCTGGTTTCGAACTCCTGACCTCGAGAGCGATCCTCCCTCCTCGGCCTCCCAGAGTGCTGGGATTACAGGCATGAGCCACCGCGCCCAGCCGGTAACTATTAACGTTAAAGGCAAGAGGAAGCTCCTAGTTTCTGGATTGGCACATCATTTAGGCCAACTGTTCATCGCATCCTGGACCCAGATATTTTCTACTAAAGATGAAAAAGTGACAAACAGTACCCTCCCCAGGGGACAGGGCGGTGGGGAGCATGCATCAGGCCAGTGTCACCTAGGAATTTTCAAAACCACATTGCTCACCCTCCAGTGATGCTGGGAAACAGAATTCCAGGGGAGTTATGGGTCCAAAATGGAAAACTTCTGTGCTAATGGACATTCTTTCTTTTTTTTTTTTTTTTTTTTTTTGAGACAGAGTCTCACTCTGTTGCCCAGGCTAGAGTGAGTGCCGTGGTGTCAGCCTAGCTCACAGCAACCTCCAACTCCTGGGCTCAAGCGATCCTCCTGCCTCAGCCTCCCGAGTAGCTGGGACTACAGGCATGCGCCACCATGCCCGGCTAATTTTTTCTATATATATTAGTTGGCCAATTAATTTCTTTCTATTTATAGTAGAGACAGGGTCCCGCTCTTGCTCAGGCTGGTTTCAAACTCCTGACCTCGAGCAATCCCCCTGCCTCGGCCTCCCAGAGTGCTAGGATTACAGGCGTGAGCCACCGCGCCCGGCCTTAATGGACATTATTTCTGATGGGAATAAACCAATGCCCTCAAGTAGATAGAATGGGAAAACAAACTGTGAATGATGAGTGTAGTTCCTAAGCTCCCAGAAAGCAAAGAGGTAATCAGTTGCAAAGACACAACATGGGCTCAGCAATCAGACCAAACCTCTCAGCTCCTTTTCTTTCTTTTTTAATTAATTAATTAATTAATTTATTTATTTATTTAATTTTTTTGAGACAGAGTCTCACTTTTATGCTCAGGCTAGAGTGAGTGCCGTGGCATCAGCCTAGCTCACAGCAACCTCAAACTCCTGGGCTCAGCGATCCTCATGCCTCAGCCTCCCGAGTAGCTGGGACTACAGGCATGCGCCACCATGCCCGGCTCTATTTTTTGTATATATATTTTTAGTTGGTCAATGAATTTCTTTCTATTTTTAGTAGAGACGGGGTCTCAGGCTGGTTTCGAACTCTTGACCTTAAGCGATCCTCCTGCCTCGGCCTCCCAGAGTGCTGGGATTACAGGCGCGAGCCACCGCGCCCGGCCCTCAGCTCCCTTTCTGACTGTATTAAAAGACCGTCCGATCGGGGCAGGTGGGCCAGCGAGGACGATGATTTTGTTCTGTGGAGAATGAGAGAGAGAGAGAACTTTCTAGAAACAGGTGGAAAGATTATTGCGTGATATTAAGGATCCAACTGATGGTGGAAGCCAGGCATGGCAGCAGGTCTGCACCGATGTTCTCCACGGTTCTGAAGAGGGGCATGGTCACAGGGCTAGACAATGTGGTACTTGCCCTGGAGGTCTGATGGGTGTTTATGGCGGAAAGATGTAGGGAATAAGAAATGGAAGGTCGTGGTGGAAGGATTGAAAAGCAAGGAGTCCAGGGAAGCTATAAGCTGGAGAAAGGAAGGAGGTGAGAAGGAGACAGAAGGACTGAGATACTGGGGTCAGGGAGAGGAAGGTAGTACAGACAACCAAAAGTCTTATTGGACTGAAGAGCCGGTGTGGTAGGGAGGGAATCAGGGCAGGAGCAATATGGCAGGTTGAGGGTTGTGGTTCATGTAATGGGAAGAGATTTTTTGTCATGCAGGTTTCCTGGAGAGGAAAATTAGACGCCCCCGACAAGCCTAGGAAGTCCCTCCTTAAGTCTTTCAGAGGTGGGGGAAGGCAGGAACATTTCTTATTAGATTACCCCTTGAATGTCAAAGTACTTTTGTTCCTCAGAACTTTGGCAGTTGGGTTGTGATCAGGACTCCTGGGGCTTGATCTGGTCGACTTAGTATCTCATGTTTTTGATTTTCATCTGGGATTTTTAACTACCTCTCCATGGAAGAACAAAACAAAATTTCCTTTTTTTTTTTTTTCTTTTCTTTTCCCCACCAGTATAATTCAAAGAGACAGGCTGAGTGGACCTTCAGATGGGTCACGCCAGTCTCTTTGCCAAGGAACTGGTCCAGGATATGAAGCAAACCCCATTAATTGCAGCAATTGATGGCCCCGGCAGGGAACACGGGCTTGCAATGAAAAGTTCTCGAAAGGTTGCAGGGCCACTGGAGATGTTGTAAAAAGAGAATGAGGGTTATTAGCACACATTCACGCAAAGGCTTGTTTGAAGTGGGGCCGTTTCTAACTTCTCACGGACAGACCATGCCCTCCTCTTGACAGTTCTGTTCAATTAAGTGTTCCATGAAATTCCACCAAGGCCTTTGATATCGTTTACATGTCATCAATTATGATCACATATTTCTTCTCCATTGCGAGATTTCTCCTTAACTGCACGGATCGCTCAGAGAAAGAGGAAACTTGGGTACCACGTATGGAAATGACAGAAAATGGCAAATGAACCTGGATCAACTTGCATATAAAGAGTGTTGTTCCCGTAAAAAAAAAACTGTCGGATTCATTTAGGTGGTCACCTCTGATGAATGCACTTAACTGGTGTCATCTTCTGCTCACCACGGGGTTATGAGTCAGACCTGGAAAAGACATCTGGAAACATCTGGAACCTTCCAAGGGAGTAACAGTGCAGTGTATCTCTCGACAAACCATGCGGACTCCTCCAATCAGTCTGGATCGTATACATTAAAAGTTCCCAAGGGGAGATACCAGTTTGATTTTTTTTATATTTTATTTTTCCCAAGAGAGCAATAATCAAATACCTGGATGCATATATTTCCATTGTATAGTCACTTATCACACTGTATTCTTTTTTTTTTTTTTTTTTTGAGACAGAGTCTCACTCTGTTGCCCAGGCTAGAGTGAGTGCCGTGGCATCAGCCCAGCTCACAGCAACCTCCAACTCCTGGGCTCAAGCGATCCTCCTGCCTCAGCCTCCCGAGTAGCTGGGACTACAGGCATGCGCCACCATGCCCGGCTATCTTTTTCTGTATATATTTTTAGTTGGCCAATTAATTTCTTTCTATTTTCAGTAGAGACAAGGTCTTGCTCTTGCTCAGGCTGGTTTCGAACTCCTGACCTTGAGAGCGATCCTCCCGCCTCGGCCTCCCAGAGTGCTAGGATGACAGGCGTGAGCCACCGCGCCCGGCCCATCACACTGTATTCTAATGACTCCTTTAGTTGTCCATCTACTCGCTAGGTTGGCACCTTGGGGAACAAACCATGCACCAACCTCTGTAACCCCCAGTTGGATCTGAATGCGCGTGCTGAGACTCTATCCTCTAGAAACAAGGGGAAGTGGGAACTGGTAAGTAGGCGAGGTAGCTTTGTATAAGAGGGTTTATCGCAGCCAACTAGAACTAACCCAGACGTCCATCCACTGAGGAATGATAATAAAAATTATGGTGAACGTATACTATAGAGTATCATTTAGCTCCCAAAAAGAATGAGCTGGAGCTACGTCCATTGACCAAAAGAGAGGCCACGTGAGAAAAGCACGAGGATGACGAGGGAATAAAGGAGAGGAAGTATGGGAGGAGATAACAAGTGCCAGCAAAAATGCAAAAGTACTCATGCCGCGATGCAACAGGAGAATGCAGAATGCGTGCTTTCACCAATAATTTCACTGGAGTCTCACTGGTCAGCGCCAGGCACGGTTCTTAAGCCTCTCCGTAGACTAACTCGCTTCAAGCCCACACCGGCACTGCTAGGGAGGGTCTACCGTTTCGTTTCCCTCTTTTCACAAAAGAGCAAACTGTAGCCCAGGGAAGTTAACTGGCCCGCGGTCACATGATAAATGGCAATGCAAAGTAAAAACAGCAATAGGCAAATGTTTTAGGCAAAAAAACCAAACTGCAATATTTTTTTTTTCTAGAAATTAACCTGATCAAATGAGAAGAAACCAATTTACTTATGTACTAGACCTGTGGGGTGTTTTTATGTTATAGTTTTGCTGTTATTTAACAATATTTTTAAATAAAGCAAAATTTTAATTTTTTTTTTTTTTTTTTGAGACAGAGTCTCACTCTGTTGCCCGGGCTAGAGTGAGTGCCGTGGCGTCAGCCTAGCTCACAGCAACCTCGACCTCCTGGGCTCAAGCGATCCTCCTGCCTCAGCCTCCCGAGTAGCTGGGACTACAGGCATGCGCCACCATGCCCGGCTAATTTTTTCTATATATATCAGTTGACCAATTAATTTCTTTCTATTTATAGTAGAGACGAGTCTCACTCTTGCTCAGGCTGGTTTCGAACTCCTGACCTCCAGCAATCCCCGTGCCTCGGCCTCCCAGAGTGCTAGGATGACAGGCGTGAGCCACCGCGCCTGGCTGCAAAATTATATTTTTAAAAACTCACATGGGTGGCATCGCGGTTTTCACAGCCCATCCTCAAGTCCTTGCACCTGCCTCCCGAGGAGAGGGCTGGGGCTGTGTTTTCTCCCTTTTGAGTCAGGGAGGGCTGTGGCTGACACTGGTGGCTCCGGCCAACGACATAGCAGAAGTGACAGTTATGTGGCTTTGGAGACCTGGTCAAAGAAGGGCGCCGTGGCTCCCTCCCGGCTCCCTCTTTGGGAGGCTCGCTCTGGGAGGTGCCAGCCATCTTAAAGTGAGTCCCACGTGGACAGGAACTAAGTCCCCCCCTCCTGCCAACAGGCAGCATCCATCACCTGCCCAGCTTCCAAGGGTTCCTGCCCCTAGACTTAGAATCGACCAGCCAAAGACCAGACACCGCAGAGAGAGAGATGAACCAGGCCGGCTGTGTCCTGTCTGAATATTTGACACCCAGAATCTTCAGGGAGCAACGTAAGTGTCTGTGTTTTTAATTGTTTTGTTTGTTTGTTGTCTTGTTTTGTTCGCTGCCTACATCAATCACGTGGCAAGAGATAGCCAGAAGAGATGCGGATGACCTTCTACAGGGATGGGTGTCCGTTTGGGGAACCCCTTCCCCTTAGTCTTAGTTTTCTCTTTCTTTCTTTCTTTCTTTCTTCCCTCCCTCCCTCCCTCCCTCCCTCCCTCCCTCCCTCCCTCCCTCCCTTCCTTCCTTCCTTCCTTCCTTCCTTCCTTCCTTCCTTCCTTCCTTCCTTCCTTCCTTCCTTCCTTCCTCCCTTCCCTTCCCTCCCCTCCCCTCCCCTCCCCCCTCTCTCTCTCCCTCTCCCTCTCCCTCTCCCTCTCTCTCTCTCTCTCTCTCTCTCTCTCTCTCTCTCTCTCTCTTTCTTTCTTTCTTTCTTTCTTTTGACAAGAGTCTTGCTTTGTTGCCCAGGCTACAGTGAGTGCCTTGGCGTCAGCCTAGCTCACAGCAACCTCAATCTCCTGGGCTCAAGCCATCCTCCTGCCTCAGCCTCCCGAGTAGCTAGGACTACAGGCATCAGCCACCACGTCCAGCTAACTTTTTTTTTGTATATATATTTTTAGTTGGTCAATTAATTTCTTTCTATTTTTAGTAGAGACGGAGTCTCGCTCTTGCTCAGGCTGGTTTCGAACTCCTGACCTTGAGCGATCCACCCACCTTGGCCTCCCAGAGTCTGTAATAGGATTACAGACGTGAGCCACCGCGCCCGGCCTTAGTTTTCTTTCTTTATGCATATTGTGATGGACAATTTTATGCATCAATCAATTGATTCATAGTTACGTATCAACCCATCAATTTGGGCCTACGGTGCCCGAACATTTTGTTGGACGTTATTCTGGATAATCTGTCTGCGAAGGGATTTTTGGATTAAAAATGTTTAGATCAGTGGACTTTGAGTAAAGCAGATTACTCTCCATAATGCGGGTGGGTCTCATCCACTCAGTTGGTGGCCTTAAGGCAGGCGTCCTGAAACTAGGCCCGCGGGCCACATGCGGGTGATTTTGCCTGTTTTTTTTTTGTTGTTGTTGTTGTTGTTAATTTTCCTTCAAAGTAAGATATGTGCAGTGTGCATAGGAATTTGTTCATAGATTTTTTCTTTTAAACGATAGTCCGGCCCTCCAGCAGTCTGAGGGACAGTGAACTGGGTGCCCTGTTTAAAAAGTTTGAGGACCCCTGGGTTAAGAGAACAAAGACTGAGCTTCCCCCAGCAAGAAGGAATTTTGCCAGGAGGTTGCTCTTGGACTCACTGCAACTCTAGCCTGAGTCTCTAGGCTGCTGGTCTCTGGTCCGATTTTGGACTCACCAAGCCTCCATGATCGCATGAGCCAATTCCTTAAAATAAATCTCTCTCTGGACCTATACATACATTATACTTTTAACTTTGATTCCTAAACCACTCACCATCCCACACTACTCTTACATCCAAACCTCACTGTAGCCGCCAAATAAATCGCTTCTGTTTAAATTTTTTTTTTTTTTTTTTTTTTTGAGACAGAGTCTCACTTGTTGCCCAGGCTAGAGTGAGTGCCGTGGCGTCAGCCTAGCTCACAGCAACCTCCAACTCCTGGGCTCAAGCGATCCTCCTGCCTCAGCCTCCCGAGTAGCTGGGACTACAGGCATGCGCCACCACGCTAATTTTTTCTATATATATTAGTTGGCCAATTAATTTCTTTCTATTTATAGTAGAGACGGGGTCTCGCTCTTGCTCAGGCTGGTTTCGAACTCCTGACCTCGAGCAATCCGCCCGCCTCGGCCTCCCAGAGAGCTAGGATTACAGGCGTGAGCCAGCTTCTGTTTAAATTTATATGCATGTGACATATTTAAGAGGTCTAGAAAAGAGTCTGATATTGGTAGGGGAGTCAATCTCCTAAACTTGTTCCTTCTCCTCCCTCCTCAAGACATAAACCATAAGCAATATGCATCCATTACCAATAAATGAGCAGAACATATATAAGACGACACCACCAAGGGTAGAATATTCTAGGAAGATAAAGGCCTGAGAAACAGATCGGCTGCGGCTTTTGCCCTGAAGGGTCTTCAAGAAGTTACCATGTTTCCTGAAAATAAGACCTACCCATAAAATAAGCCCCCTAACAGGATTTCTAAGCATGTGCCCAATAGAAGCCCTACTCCAAAAACAAGCCCTAGTGAGGGGCGTGGCTATGAAAATCAGCCCTAGTGATGGGCGTGGCTATGAAAATCAGCCCTAGTGATGGGCGTGGCTATGAAAATCAGCCCTAGTGAGGGGCGTGGCTATGAAAATCAGCCCTAGTGAGGGGCGTGGCTGCGCAGTGCACCTGCACAACCCATGCGTCGTCTCGGAGCGGGAAAGAACACGAACAGCCCTTCTCATCCGCCCCGTGAGAGCTCCAGTGCTCCACAGGAGAGATCAGGCCAGTGGTTCTAAAGGAAATACAGTCACAAGACATTCAGGATGGGATTCGGGGTCTGGAGAGTGAGGATGATGTTCCAGAAGAAGACGACTTCACTCTATTTGAATCAATGTAGATGGTTGTACCCTACTTAAAAAAAAAAAAATAACACATGCCCTGAAAATAAGCCCTAGGGTGTCTTCTTGAGGAAAAATAAATAGAAGAACTTGTCTTCTTTTCAGGGAAACACAGTACCACATGGACCTCCCAAAGTCAGGCAAACGTTTTGCTGTCAAAATCCCAAAGGAAGATCAACTTTAGATTTTCTTGCCAAATCAAGTCATTCTTAAGTCAGGTATGCACAGGGCAAGAAGGAACTTCCATGAAGACCTTGTTAGATCTAGAACAAATGGACCCAACAGACATCTCCAGAACATTCTATCTCAGAACCACTGAATCTACATTCTATCTACAGAACCACTGGATCTACATTCTATCTCAGAACCACTGGATCTACATTCTATCTACAGAACCACTGGATCTACATTCTATCTCAGAACCACTGGATCTACATTCTATCTCAGAACCACTGGATCTACATTCTATCTACAGAACCACTGGATCTACATTCTATCTCAGAACCACTGGATCTACATTCTATCTACAGAACCACTGGATCTACATTCTATCTCAGAACCACTGGATCTACATTCTATCTACAGAACCCCTGGATCTACATTCTATCTACAGAACCACTGGATCTACATTCTATCTCAGAACCACTGGATCTACATTCTATCTATAGAACCCCTGGATCTACATTCTATCTACAGAACCACTGGATCTACATTCTATCTCAGAACCACTGGATCTACATTCTATCTACAGAACCACTGGATCTACATTCTATCTCAGAACCCCTGGATCTACATTCTATCTACAGAACCACTGGATCTACATTCTATCTCAGAACCACTGGATCTACATTCTATCTCAGAACCCCTGGATCTACATTCTATCTACAGAACCACTGCATCTACATTCTACCTCAGAACCACTGGATCTACATTCTATCTACAGAACCACTGGATCTACATTCTATCTCAGAACCCCTGGATCTACATTCTATCTCAGAACCCCTGGATCTACATTCTATCTCAGAACCACTGGATCTACATTCTATCTCAGAACCCCTGGATCTACATTCTGTCTCAGAACCCCTGGATCTACATTCTATCTACAGAACCCCTGGATCTACATTCTATCTCAGAACCCCTGGATCTACATTCTATCTCAGAACCACTGGATCTACATTCTATCTCAGAACCCCTGGATCTACATTCTGTCTCAGAACCCCTGGATCTACATTCTATCTCAGAACCACTGGATCTACATTCTGTCTCAGAACCACTGGATCTACATTCTGTCTCAGAACCCCTGGATCTACATTCTATCTCAGAACCACTGGATCTACATTCTATCTCAGAACCACTGGATCTACATTCTATCTCAGAACCCCTGGATCTACATTCTATCTCAGAACCACTGGATCTACATTCCGTCTCAGAACCACTGGATCTACATTCTATCTACAGAACCACTGGATCTACATTCTATCTCAGAACCCCTGGATCTACATTCTATCTCAGAACCACTGGATCTACATTCTGTCTCAGAACCCCTGGATCTACATTCTATCTACAGAACCCCTGGATCTACATTCTATCTCAGAACCCCTGGATCTACATTCTATCTCAGAACCACTGGATCTACATTCTATCTCAGAACCCCTGGATCTACATTCTGTCTCAGAACCCCTGGATCTACATTCTATCTCAGAACCACTGGATCTACATTCTGTCTCAGAACCACTGGATCTACATTCTATCTCAGAACCACTGGATCCACATTCTATCTCAGAACCACTGGATCTACATTCTGTCTCAGAACCACTGGATCTACATTCTGTCTCAGAACCCCTGGATCTACATTCTATCTCAGAACCACTGGATCTACATTCTATCTACAGAACCACTGGATCTACATTCTATCTCAGAACCACTGGATCTACATTCTATCTCAGAACCACTGGATCCACATTCTATCTCAGAACCACTGGATCTACATTCTATCTACAGAACCACTGGATCTACATTCTATCTCAGAACCACTGGATCTACATTCTATCTCAGAACCACTGGATCTACATTCTATCTCAGAACCACTGGATCTACATTCTATCTACAGAACCACTGGATCCACATTCTATCTCAGAACCACTGGATCTACATTCTATCTACAGAACCACTGGATCTACATTCTATCTCAGAACCACTGGATCTACATTCTATCTCAGAACCACTGGATCCACATTCTATCTCAGAACCACTGGATCTACATTCTATCTACAGAACCACTGGATCCACATTCTATCTCAGAACCACTGGATCTACATTCTATCTCAGAACCACTGGATCTACATTCTGTCTCAGAACCACTGGATCTACATTCTACCTCAGAACCACTGAATCTACATTCTATCTACAGAACCACTGCATCTACATTCTACCTCAGAACCACTGGATCTACATTCTATCTCAGAACCACTGGATCTACATTCTATCTCAGAACCACTGGATCTACATTCTATCTACAGAACCACTGGATCCACATTCTATCTCAGAACCACTGGATCTACATTCTATCTACAGAACCACTGGATCTACATTCTATCTCAGAACCCCTGGATCTACATTCTATCTCAGAACCCCTGGATCTACATTCTATCTCAGAACCACTGGATCTACATTCTATCTCAGAACCCCTGGATCTACATTCTGTCTCAGAACCCCTGGATCTACATTCTATCTACAGAACCCCTGGATCTACATTCTATCTCAGAACCCCTGGATCTACATTCTATCTCAGAACCACTGGATCTACATTCTATCTCAGAACCCCTGGATCTACATTCTGTCTCAGAACCCCTGGATCTACATTCTATCTCAGAACCACTGGATCTACATTCTGTCTCAGAACCACTGGATCTACATTCTGTCTCAGAACCCCTGGATCTACATTCTATCTCAGAACCACTGGATCTACATTCTATCTCAGAACCACTGGATCTACATTCTATCTCAGAACCCCTGGATCTACATTCTATCTCAGAACCACTGGATCTACATTCCGTCTCAGAACCACTGGATCTACATTCTATCTACAGAACCACTGGATCTACATTCTATCTCAGAACCCCTGGATCTACATTCTATCTCAGAACCACTGGATCTACATTCTGTCTCAGAACCCCTGGATCTACATTCTATCTACAGAACCCCTGGATCTACATTCTATCTCAGAACCCCTGGATCTACATTCTATCTCAGAACCACTGGATCTACATTCTATCTCAGAACCCCTGGATCTACATTCTGTCTCAGAACCCCTGGATCTACATTCTATCTCAGAACCACTGGATCTACATTCTGTCTCAGAACCACTGGATCTACATTCTATCTCAGAACCACTGGATCCACATTCTATCTCAGAACCACTGGATCTACATTCTGTCTCAGAACCACTGGATCTACATTCTGTCTCAGAACCCCTGGATCTACATTCTATCTCAGAACCACTGGATCTACATTCTATCTACAGAACCACTGGATCTACATTCTATCTCAGAACCACTGGATCTACATTCTATCTCAGAACCACTGGATCCACATTCTATCTCAGAACCACTGGATCTACATTCTATCTACAGAACCACTGGATCTACATTCTATCTCAGAACCACTGGATCTACATTCTATCTCAGAACCACTGGATCTACATTCTATCTCAGAACCACTGGATCTACATTCTATCTACAGAACCACTGGATCCACATTCTATCTCAGAACCACTGGATCTACATTCTATCTACAGAACCACTGGATCTACATTCTATCTCAGAACCACTGGATCTACATTCTATCTCAGAACCACTGGATCCACATTCTATCTCAGAACCACTGGATCTACATTCTATCTACAGAACCACTGGATCCACATTCTATATCAGAACCACTGGATCTACATTCTATCTCAGAACCACTGGATCTACATTCTGTCTCAGAACCACTGGATCTACATTCTACCTCAGAACCACTGAATCTACATTCTATCTACAGAACCACTGCATCTACATTCTACCTCAGAACCACTGGATCTACATTCTATCTCAGAACCACTGGATCTACATTCTATCTCAGAACCACTGGATCTACATTCTATCTACAGAACCACTGGATCCACATTCTATCTCAGAACCACTGGATCTACATTCTATCTACAGAACCACTGGATCTACATTCTATCTCAGAACCACTGGATCTACATTCTATCTCAGAACCACTGGATCCACATTCTATCTCAGAACCACTGCATCTACATTCTACCTCAGAACCACTGGATCTACATTCTATCTACAGAACCACTGGGTCTACATTCTATCTACAGAACCACTGGATCTACATTCCGTCTCAGAACCACTGGATCCACATTCTTTCCCGTCAGCACAAGGGACATTTTCCCATCTATATGCCACCGAGAACGCCCGCGTGACAAAGTGATGGGACCCGGGCAAAGCAGAACCAGAAAAGGGGCCACTCACCCCTCGAAGCAGTGAGCGACCGTCAGGACCCATCTCCTGGCAATGAGGACGCAGCCGCAGATGTGCCCACCGGGCTCGCTCTGCAGGGAGCACTGCCAGGGCCACCGGCCCGGACGGCTGGTGCGGCCCCCGAGGATCCTCTTGCTCATTCGGGCAGCGGGACGGCGCCCACAGTCTGCCGGGGAGCAGATGACACGGTGAGGGGCTGGACACCAACCGCGGCCGAATGCTGAGCTCCTCGCTGCCATGCACAGCAAACGATCGTGTCCCCCCTTCACGTGACAACGCTCCTGTCCCCACCACCGTGCCTCGATTTCTCTCACCTTGTCTATGGCACAGAAGAGAAATCTTACTTCTGCTCTGGCAAGACTGCCTAGATTTGGAAAGACAAAATGGTAGAATATTAAGTCACGCATTGACTGTTTGCGTCAAACACTGTTTTTTTTTTTCTTTCGGCATATTATGGGGGTACAGATTTTAAGGTTTCAATAAATGCCATTTTCCCCGCCTCCCCCCACAAGTCTGAGTCTCCAGCGTGACCATCCCCCAGATGGTGCGCATCTCACTCATTATGTATGTATATACCAGCCCCCCTGCCCCCTCCCACCTGCCCAATACCCTATTACTGTAGTTCCTATGTGTCCACTTAGGTGCTGCTCAGTTAATACCAAACACTTTTTAACCAGTGCAAATCGAGACGTTGGTTCCACTGTGCGTTGAGTGACAATGGCCTTCGGCTGCAGAGATTCTCGAGGCAGGGGTGTGGTCAGCTCTCACAGCAAGGGCAGGGGTATTTGGAAGATATGCACTTTTATTTTTGCTTTTTAGTTTATTCGATATCATCTGAATGCAAGTTCATATTTACAGGAAAAGATACTATTGTAATAAGAGTTTCCCACATCGTTTTGGCTTAAGATACCACCCACAATTTTCACTGAAACTCTGATTCTCTTGTTTTTTGGTTTTTTTTTTTCGTTTTTTTTTTTGAGACAGAGTCTCACTCTGTTGCCCAGGCTAGAGTGAGTGCCGTTGCATCAGCCTAGCTCACAGCAACCTCAAACTCCTGGGCTCAAGCGATCCTCCTGCCTCAGCCTCCCGAGTAGCTGGGACTACAGGCATGTGCCACCATGCCCAGCTAAATGGTTGTACCATCCTTAAAAAAAATAACACATCCCTGAAAATAAGCCCTAGGGTGGGCTCAAGCAATCCTCCTGCCTCAGCCTCCCCAGTAGCTGGGACTACAGGCATGTGCCACCATGCCCGGCTGAATTTTTCTATATATTTTTAGTTGGTCAATTAATTTCTTTCTATTTTTAGTAGAGACGGGGGGTCTCCCTCTTGCTCAGGCTGGTCTCGAACTCCTGACCTCGAGCGATCCTCCTGCCTCGGCCTCCCAGAGTGCCAGGATGACAGGCGTGAGCCACCACACCCGGCCAGTCTCTGATTCTCAAGGAAGGCAGAGTAGGCCGCTTCTTAGAATCAACGGTGAGGAAGGAAGATGTCAGATTTTTATGTTTATGGGGAGGGGTACGTGCCCCCAACAAAGCGGAGAAACAGTCTGGGGAATAAAATATAACTTCAAGAATGTAAATAACAAATAAAGGAATGTGGTATCTAGCCTGGAAAAGAGTTTTACCCAGACTGGCAAGGTTAAACCGTGGCTATATAGGAAGCTGACAGGAGGAAAGGAGACTTAAATTTATGTCCCATAACTCCAGGCGGCATGATCAGAACCAGTAAGTAAATCTTACAGGAAGTGTGGGTTTAGGAAAAGAAGAATTTTCAAAAAATCTAAAGGCAATAACATGGGCCATGTTCAAAGATCTCTCAGTGAGGTTGCACAGGAGAATTCCGTTGGGGTAGGTTCCATTTTAATCACTAAGTTCTCTTCCAACCGTGAGACGTTTATTCACAATGCAAACGAAAAAGGAAAAACAAAAACACCTTGGGGCTTTAAAAAAATATTGTGATGCTCTTAGAATCCTAGATCTCTCAGATTAAAAAAAAAAAAAAAGTCCATCCCTAAATATGTCATTTCCACATTCCTTTTTGAAGATCTGTTGCATTTTAATTTCTTGCTAAATTTGCATAGGGGCATGTGTAATTATTTGTACGCAATGAATTATATAATATAGGAAAAGCTTATTTGCTTTCAACCTTCCCACAGTCTAAAATACTGTCTCCTCCATGTTTTCTACTTTATTATTCTTAATTTCTTTGGAGCACTTCCTAATATCTAAAATTACTTTTTTAAACTAACTTTTAATCTCTCTGTTCACCCATACAAGGTATGTCCTTTGAGATAAGGGCCTTTGTTTCTCCTCATTTACACCTACACCCCCTCAGAGTCTAACACTGAGCCTGGCATAGACGAGATATTCAATACTTAGTTGTTTTTTTATTAGGTTGAAAAATCACAGCTTTTAGAAATAGGAAAAGTAATCAAAGGCTATTCATTGCAACTCCCTATTGGAAACTGTGGTTATATAAGACTGCACATCTAATTAGTAAGTCAGGACTAGAACTAGGTCTACCAACTCTCAATTTAGAATGAGTTATTTATTTATTCATTTATTTGACCTGAAAGGATTTTCCTAGAATTCTCACTTTGGGGAACTAAATCACTCTGTCGAAACATTCAGATTATTGTTTTTGAAAGAAATACTTCAGTTGACAAATCTTCAGCAATTTGCCTGCAGAGTTTGGTCTATGAAGAAAATGTCAAGACATTTTAAGGGGAAATAGTCCATTTTTGGTTTTTGGGTTTTTTTTTTCCTTTAGAATTCTTAAAAGGTGGTAGCTCTTCTTATAAGCTTTGGAGTAAGATAAGCTTAGTTTGAGTTCAGACACTAACACTAACCACTTGTGGGCTGTGGGCTTTGAGCAAGTTATTTAAATATTCTAAACCTTAGTTTCCTCAGCTGTAAAAACTGGGTAATTTCCCATAGTTCACAAGTTTACTGGGAGAATTAAATGATCAATGTATGTGAGACTACCAATCTATGTGCCTATAATGTAATAAGAACCTAATAAGTTGTTTAATTTCCTCAATTTATTTCCTACCATTTATTTCCTCAATTTATTTCTTTTTCCTACACCCCACCCATAGACAAAGGAGGAAAAAAAACTCTGTTTAAGACGCCTTGATGTTCTTAGCGGAAACTTAAGTGTGCTTTCAAGGCTAGTTGATCATAATTTCATTTTGTGTCTATTCTGTTCTCGGACTTTCCGAGTTTTATTAGTTGCCGTCACTTCAATTCCCCTGCTGACTAGTCCCGCGTGGCCTCTTTGGGAAATGCAGACAAGAGAGTTTATTTCAAATAGGATATGAAAAAAAAAAAAAAATCTTTGTCTAGAAATAAAACCCATGTTGAAATGTAAAGGCCAAGCGGCCAGGCTCTGGAAGCTTTTGATTGGATTGTGTTCCGTTCAAATGGAAAAAAAAAAAAAAAAATGGAAGAAAGGCCCAGATTATATAAACTCTTGCTCTGTAGTCCGACTGCACACGGCTCTCACGAAAGGGTTTTTTACCCGTTCACCAGCAGCCCTTGCAGAGTGGTCCCAGTGAGGTTCTCCCAGTTGGGGCGTAACGTCAGCCACTGCTGGTCTTTCTCCTGCTCTGGTACTAACTCGGTCGCAGATGGTTCTCTGAAATAAAGCGAAGGCCAGACAAATTTTCAAAGTGCAATGATCTTTGAATAGGGGAGCAGGCATCATCATTATTTAGAATTCATCATTCTCTTTGGGGGGGAAAAAAAAGAAGCAAGAAGAAGCATTAAGGAATATATCAATATTTCAAGAAGGAAATTTGGACCAGGAGAGTCTGGGACTGGAATGGGATTAGCAAGAGAGGAAATTACTAAAAATATACAGAGGCAATAAAGACCCAAATGGTCATAGCTGTTTTAGCCATTCTCCCTGCTGACATGAATTTGAACTTCACGAGGAGTTAGAATTCGAATGCATATAACGTAAAAGGTTCAGCGCCTAAATGCAAGAACAGCTTTAAGTAGACATCAAAAGTAAAATAAAATGTATTCAACTGGGTTTTTCTTTTTTCTCCTCTTTCCTTGCCCACTGTAATCATGCAATAGAGCAATGCCTTAAAAATAAAATAAATAACACGGAGAATCAAAGGCCATTTCGTGTCTGTTTAGAAAATATAAAAGTTGTTAACTGGAACTTTTTGAATGTATTGCAAAATCTTTATGCACTCAAAATTCAGAAGGATTCTGAAAAGAGAGACAGGAGTTAGATCACATTATTTTGCTCTTTGTCTATAATATATTCTCACTCAATCTCCATCAATACTTTCCTGCATGTGTCTCTCATTCGATCATTCAAATAAATATGGTTACACTGTACCCAAAATTCAAAACCTTAGGCTTCAAAAGTATTTAGGTTTTAATTTTTGAGACAGAGTCTCGCTCTGTCACCCGGGCTAGAGTTCCATGGCATCAGCCTAGCTCACTCACAGCAACCTCAAACACCTGGGCTCAAGCAATCCTCCTGCCTCAGCCTCCCGAGTAGCCGGGACTACAGGTGTGTGCCACCATACTTGGATAATTTTTCTATTTTTAGTAGAGTTGGGGTTTTACTCTTCTTGCTCAGGCTGGTCTCAAACTCCTGACCTCAAGCGATCCCACGTTGGCCTCCCAGAATGCTTAGGATTACAGGCATAAGCCACCGTGCCTGGCCAGTATTTAGGTTTTATAAAAACCTAAACGAAATAGCTGGTTCTTGCCTTAGGCAATGCATATTTGAAAAATAAGGCCTTTTGGATTTTTAATTTAAATAAAAACATAATCACCGGATGCTATCAAGGGTAGAAGAGTTGGAGGGGCTAATTTTATTTTATTTTATTTATTTTATTTTTTTCTTTTTTTGAGACAGAGTCTCACTTTGTTGCCCAGGCTAGAGTGCCATGGCATCAGCCTAGCTCATAGCAACTTCAAACTCCTGGGCTCAAGCAATCCTCCTGCCTCAGCCTCCCGAGTAGCTGGGACTACAGGCATGCGCCACCATGCCCGGCTAAGTTTTTCTAGATATATATTAGTTGGCCAGTTAATTTCCTTCTATTTATAGTAGAGACGGGGGTCTCGCTCTTGCTCAGGCTGGTTTCTAACTCCTGACCTCGAGCAATCCTCCCGCCTCGGCCTCCCAGAGTGCTAGGATGACAGGCGTGAGCCACCGCGCCCGGCCAGAGGGGTTGCTTTTAGACAGGAGGAAGGAAGGCTTCTTCTGAAACTGGAAGGGGGTAAGTGAGAAGGAAGCAGGCACTTTGCTGGAGTTGGAGACGGAAAGAGAAGTACATTGAGAGGATTCAGATCAGACAGGCAGCCTCTACTTTTCTTTACAAATAGGAGGTGAGCTTCTCTGGGGAAAGTTGAGGGAATAGCAGGGAAACATGACTATGAGGAAATTGATTTGTATGTGGAATTATTCATTCCCTTGTGGAAGAGTTCAGAGAAACATATAAAAGATAACTTGGAAGAATGCCAAGCAAACTGAGGATCAACTTGATCCTCACAGTGATCAACTTGACCCTCAGAGTGATCAACTTGATCATCACAGTGATCAACTTGAAAATACTGAAGCCCTGGTAGCACCAAGTTTCTCTGCTTAGTGACTTAGGTTTTTAATAATTGGATGTCATTTTTTCCAAAAAAAAAAAAAAAAAAAGGAGTGGGTGGGGAGGAAGGGAAAGAAAAGTTAGATTCAGTGGCATTGAAAGAAATATTATCATTTCATCTGATTATTATTAAACTACTGTAACCACCTAATAGAAAATAAAAGGAACACAAACCTCCCTGGGCTCTGATATTTTTAAAAAGATAAGTAAGAAAACTGCAAAGAGAACACTTGTTAATAGAGTAAGAACCACAGATTACAAACAAAACAGACATGCCTGCAATCCTAGCGCTCTGGGAGGCCAAGGTGGGAGGATTGCAGGAGGCCAGGAGTTCCAGACCAGTCTGAGCAAACGCAAGACCCTGTCTCTACAAAATCCAGAAAAATGAGCCAGGCATGGTGGTGCATGCCTGTAGTCCCAGCTACTCGGGAGGCTGAGGCAGGAGGATTGCTTGAGCCCAGAAGTTTGAGGTTGCTGTGAGCTATGATGACGCCACGGCACTCTAGCCTGGGTGACACAGCGAGACTTTGTCTCAAAACAAAACAAAAAACCCCTATTTAATAATGAATGAGTTCTAAACATTTGATTTTAAAACAAATGTCATAAACCCTAGCCACACTGTAAGAAGAGTTTCACAAGATTTAAATTTATGTAAAAGTTTTAACGAGCTGTCAGAGTATTGAAGACATTCCCAAACCTACTACAAAATAAGAATTTCTCTTTTCCTGGAACAAAATGAAAGCCTGCCTTTCTACCAACTCCAGAAGTGTTGTGCGTGGCAGCAGAGTAGGGTGGATGGCACGAAAGTCAAAGTCACACGTACCAGTCTGGGGTTTCCCCTTATCCCTGCAGCCTGAGAATTCCTTTCTCCACTAGACTACCGTGTTTCCCAAAAAATAAGACATACCCATCAAATAAGCCCCAGCAGGATTTCTAAGCATGTGTGCAATAGACCCCACCCCGAATATAAGCCCTAGTGACGGGTGTGGCTATGAAAATCAGCCCTAGTGATGGGCGTGGCTATGAAAATCAGCCCTGGTGATGGGCGTGGCTATGAAATTCAGCCCTGGTGGTGGGCGTGGCTATGAAAGTCAGCCCTGGTGGTGGGCGTGGCTATGAAAGTCAGCCCTGGTGGTGGGCGTGGCTATGAAAGTCAGCCCTGGTGGTGGGCGTGGCTATGAAAGTCAGCCCTGGTGGTGGGCGTGGCTATGAAAATAAGCCCTAGTGATGGGCGTGGCTATGAAAATCAGCCCTAGTGATGGGCGTGGCTATGAAAATCAGCCCTAGTGACGGGCGTGGCTGCGCATCTGCACAACCCATGCGTGTCCTCGCAGGGCGGGAAAGAACACGAGCAGCCCTTCTCATCCGCCCCGTGAGAGCTCTAGTGCTCCACAGGAGAGATCGGGGCCAGTGGTTCTAAAGGAAATAGAGTCACAAGACATTCAGGATGGGATTCGGGGTTTGGAGAGTGATGATGATGTTCCAGAAGAAGACGACTTCACTCTATTTGAATCAATGGAGATGGTTGTACCGTCCTTAAAAAAACACACACATCCCCTGAAAATAAGCCCTAGGGTGTCTTCTTGAGGGAAAATAAATAGAAGACCCTGTCTTATTTTCAAGGAAACACAGTACCATGTGGACCTCCCAAAGCAGGAGTTTTGTTGTCAAAATGCCAAAGAAGATCAACTTTAGATGTTCTTGCTAAATCAAGTAATTCTTAAGTCAGGTATGCACAGGGCAAAAAGGAACTTCCATGAAGACCTTGTTAGATCTAGAACAAACCGACCTAACAGACATCTCCAGAACATTCTATCTCAGAACCACTGAATTATACATTCTTCCTCATCAGCACAAGGGACATTTTCCAAGATTGATCATATCTTAGGCCACAAAACAAGTCCCAGAAAATTTTTTTAAAAATTGTAATTATACCATGTATCTTCTCAGCTCACAGTAGAATAAAACTAGAAATCAATTCTAATAAAATCTAAACAATGTCATAGAAATCAAACAACTAGCTGCAGAATGATCCTTGTGTTAATGATAATATTAAGATGGAAATCAGAAGATTCCTCAAGCTGAACAACAAAGGGGACACCAGCCTTCAAGATCCAGGTGATACAGCAAAAGTAGTCCTAAGGGGAAATTTCATAGCCTTAAATGCTTACATCAAAAAAACCAGAAACATCACAAATTAACAACATAATGTCAAATCTGGAGGAACTAGAAAAAGAAGAACAAATCAAAACCCAAAGGCAGCAGGAGAAAAGAAATAGCACAGCAAAAGAAATTAGCAACACAGTGAATAGACAACCTACAGAATGGGAGAAAATATTCGTAAACTATACATCTGACAAAAGACTAATATCCAGAATCTACCAAAAAACTCAAACAACTCAGCAAGAAAAAACAAACAACCCCATCAAAAAGCAGGCAAAAGACATGAACAGAAGTTTTTCAAAGGAAGATAGACAAATTATCAACAAACATATGAAAAAATGCTCAACATCACCAATTATAAGGGAAATGCAAATTTAAAAAAACCACAATGAGATATCACCGTACCCATTAGATGGCCATTATTATTATTATTATTTTTTGAGAGAGTCTCGCTTTGTTGCCCCGGCTAGAGTGAGTGCCGTGGCGTCAGCCTAGCTCACAGCAACCTCCAACTCCTGGGCTCAAGCGATCCTCCTGCCTCAGCCTCCTGAGTAGCTGGGACTACAGGCATGCGCCACCATGCTCGGCTAATTTTTTTCTAGATATATATTAGTTGGTCAATTAATTTCTTTCTATTTATAGTAGAGATGGGGTCTCGCTCTTGCTCAGGCTGGTTTCGAACTCCTGACCTCGAGCAATCTGCCCGCCTCGGCCTCCCAGAGTGCTAGGATGACAGGCGTGAGCCACCACGCCCGGCCTGATGGCCATTATTAAAAAGGCAAAAAACAATAGACGCTGGTGTGGACGCAGGGAGAAAGGAATGCTTATACACTATTTGGTGGGACTGCAAATTAGCCCAAACCTCTACGGGAAGCTGTATGGCAATTCCTCCAAGGAATACAGGTCATAAAATATGAACCGTCCGATTTCAAACCAAAAGTGTAATTTATTACCTCTCAAACAAGAAGCAGTACAATTAATCAAAGTATGAGCCTAAACTATGGACGTGGTTCTGCCATCTTAATGGTAGCTTGCTTATGCCAGCACCGAAGAAGCCTGGAGGGGTAAGTGGCAATGAAATCATGAAAGGGATTTTCCACAATCTGTTGAGAATTCTGTGTATTTTCTTGCAAGAAGTGGTCCAGAGCCTGGAAGAAGTGCCAGTGAGCTGGTTGCAAGGTCTGATGCATAAGGTGGATGACAGAGAGTTTCCAAGTCCAGCTCCTGTGGTTTGAGTGTTGTTTGTGCATCGTGTGGTCAAGGGTTGTCTTGCAAGAGGGCTGGCCTGTCTCCATTGACCAATCTCGGCTGCTTAATCGCAATCATCCTCATCATTTTGTCCAGTTGGTTGCAGTGGACTTCCATCTGCTGTAATCGATTGACCAGCTTTCATGAAGCTGTAGTGGATAAAACCAGCACGGGACTATCAAACAGACACCATTAGCTTTTTTTTTTTTTTTTGATGAATATTCGGTTTTGGACTGTGTTTTTTTTTATCCAACCGTTGTGCTGAATGCTGGGAATTGTCAAAAAGAATCCATTTTTCACCACGCATTACAACACAGTGTAAAAAATGGTTCGCGTTTATGTCGTGTGGGCGAAGAAAGGCAAGCTTTGGGACTACTTCTCTTCGGACACTCATTTAATTCATGCAGAACCCATCTATCCAGCTCTTTTACCTTGCGGATTTGTTTCAAATGGTCCAATATTGTTGGAATAGCAATGTCGAGTCTTGCTGCTAATCCATGCATAGGTTGAGTTGGATTCGCTTCCACTACAGCTTTCAGCTCATCAATATCCACCTTGATCTCAGGTCACCCACATGGCTCATTGTCAAGATTGAAATCACCAGAATGGAACTTCTTGAGCCATCGACATACTGTGCATTCATTAGCCTCATCCTTCCCAAACACTCCATTGATATTTCGAGCTGTCTGTGCTACATTGGTTCCAAAATGGATGGGAGAAAATAGCATACAAGCACCTAATAGCTACATAGTTTCCTTTGGGGGTAATGAAAATCTGCTAGAACTAGATTGGCAATGGTTGTACAACATTGTGAATAAAATAAATTCCACTGAATTGTCCACGTCAAAATGGTTCAAGTGGTGAATTTTGTGTTTATACATGTTTTACCACGATAAAAAAAAAAACTCCAATTTGCAAAAAAAATTAGAAAAGATACAAAGCAGAATATTTAAAACAAGATCTCGTCAATTTGCAATAGAGCATGGTTATATCAAGGGTGGCTTGTCAAAAGAACTTTTCTGATTGCAAAATCTTTGTGATTTCAACTTTCCCTCAGAACTCTTAACAAGGTTATCTATTGCTGTGTAATGATGTTTTCACGTTAAGAAATAATCTTGGGTCTTGGTGAGAAGAAAGACAAAAACAAGAACATTCAAAAGGCTTTTCCTTGCTCTCTGATCCCAATTATATTCCATTTCATTCAGACACAATAAAGAAGTTGTGAAAGTGAAGTATACTTTAATAGATCTTGACGAATATTAATTTTTCTACTCTAACACAGTTTAAAGTTCTTTTATTGTAGATTAGCATCAATTACTCAATTTTCCAAAGAATGTGGGTTTTTACATGGGCTCGAGGTGCCAAGAGTTACATAATTCTTCAAACTGGGATAACAAAAATGTGTTACCAGTTGTTATCCCATAATTGAATGACACATTATTGTAAAATTGTTTCAAGTTTATTAATGACTCCTGGGGAATGCCACTTAATCTTTTATTCTAGAATTTACGACTTCCTTATTTTACTTCTCCTGTTTCTATATTTCTCCCAATTCTCAGATACAACAGTGGTAAATTTACATGTAAATTTTATGCGTAACATTTATGTTATATGTATTTTACACATATGTTAAATATACATAACATATAAAATTCCCCATTTTAACCACTGTGAAGTATACAATTCAGTGGCATTTAGTGTATTCACAATGTTGTATAACCATCACCACTATCTGGTTCTAGAATATTTTCATCATCCCAAAAGGAAATTATGCAATCCCATACATATACATTCTAATAATTCTAAATTATTGCTTTCCATTGCAGGAATTATTGGTTTCCATTGCAGGAATTATTGGTTTCCATTGCAGGAATTATTGGTTTCCATTGCAGGAATTATTGGTTTCCATTGCAGGAATTATTGCAGTTCCTCTGATGGAACTGAAAAAGAAAAGCTCACAAAATATGATAACAATTATCTAACTTTCAAAGTATCTCTTTCAAAGCCAGAGTGAGTCTTTTCACTCTACTGAGAAGCAAATATGAACTATTTCCTGATTTCCATTTCCTGCATTGCTTAGGGCAAGCAGACATACCAGCAACTTCAAGTTCTCAACTTATTAACAACATGCGCTGCTTAAAAAGGCAATTTTCAGCACCTCTTGGGGGCAAATTGCCAGCATTTTCCATCCGGGTTCCTCGGAGGAAACCGTCGTTAATGCTTTTTATAAATAATGAGAGCATTTCATCTTGCAAGTACTTAAAAGACAATCACTGCATTTGCTTTTAGAGGGTTCGGCAAAGTAGGTTCTCAGCACGCCCTCTTCAGAGCAGGTGTCTGGGATTTAAAAGTGGCCCTCTCACCTGATTCATTTCCCGGGCTTTGGAAGGGTCTTTGTTTGAGAGCACTAACTCCCTGTGCATTCATCAGGAAGGCACCACCACCGTCAAGCTCCACGAGGCCCTCTGAGAAATCCGCCAGTGCTATAAACTACTGACCTTACCCTAAACCCATCTGCCTGCAGGCCAGCTGACTCAGCGTGCCCTGCCAGCCATCCGCACACACGTGGTATTCCGTGGCAGCTCTGTGAACAGTCAGGAAGGAAGAGGAGTTTGACGTTTTGGAAAGCGTCACTGGGGAAAAGAAAAAGAGGAAGACCCTAATTAAAAACAGTTCCTTCCGTGAAACCAAAGGGTAACTGCTTCATTTGCATGCGTTCGTTTTTTTCTTATTTATTTTGGTTAAGAATCTTTCGCTGCATACCTACCTTGGGCGAATCTCTGCTCTCTGCATGAAAAATGAGAACTGCTCTCCCCCTTTAAAGAACTTAGTGAAAGAGACAGTTCTTAACTTTTCTTTAGGAGTGAGGGGAAAGCCAGAGGCAGGCCCCCTCCCATGAGTTTACCCAGGGATTTGCATAATTACAAGGAGTGAGTTGCAACTCCGTTTATAGCATTTCCATTAGAGAAGGCATAGGAGAGTGCAAGTGTGTGAGAGGGTTGCCAATATAGCATTAATTTGGTGCATGCGCTAATTCCTACTTTATAAAAGAGCATCCTCTGCGATTAATCAGTTCCAGATCATTGATCAGCACAACTGATCACAACACACGTGAGAATGTGTAATTTGGCCAGATAATGCAAAGGACTAAAATAAGAGCTGAGTGAATGGAAGGGGTACTAAGTGCGAGAAGAGGGGATTTGCCAAACTCAAAATCACAAACAACAACATTGGAGATACTGTAAGTCCTAACCAGTAAGGAACTAGATGGTTAGACGTCCCATTTGGGTCTAGAGCAAGAGTATAGGGAAGATGGAGGGGCCACTTTAATATTGTCTTCTAGGAGGTGTAGACAATAAAAGCAAAAGACAGAATCTTGATAATGATGGAAGCCGGGCAAATAATAAAAAGTTTCCAGCAATGACATGGTGACAAAAATTTGAACCCAATTTTTTTTTTTTTTTAATTTTTATTTTGAGACAGAGTCTCACTCTGTTGCCCGGGCTAGAGTGAGTGCCGTGGCGTCAGCCTAGCTCACAGCAACCTCCAACGCCTAGGTTCAAGCGATCCTCCTGCCTCAGCCTCCCGAGTAGTAGCTGGGACTACAGGCATGTGCCACCATGCCCGGCTAATTTTTTCTATATATATATATATTTTAGCTGGCCAATTCATTTCTTTCTAGAGATGAATTCTAGATCCCCCGTCTCTTTAGTAGAGACGGGGGTCTCGCTCTTGCTCAGGCTGGTCTCGAACTCCTGACCTTGAGCGACGATCCTCCCGCCTCAGCCTCCCAGATTGCTGGGATGACAGGCATGAGCCACCGCGCCCGGCCCCGAATGCTTTTTTAATATATATATATACTATAGACATTGCAAATAGAAGAAGAAGGAACTTGGGGAGGAGATTTCCTATGAGTTAGAAACAACACACACAGGTCGCCACTGTTGGCTTTGACAACGGTTAAAACAAGACAGGAGAACTTGGTTAGCAAAGTCTGCGAGGTCGTCTGAGACTCGTCCAGGTTCCAGGCCTGGCAGGCGCCAGGTGTCCCTCGGGCGGCAGAAGCCGGGCTCACCGCAGTCCCACTCGTCCGAGCTGTCCCCGCAGTCTGGGGCTCCGTCACACCACCGGTCACGTGACACGCACCCGTGGTCGACACACTCCAGCTCGTCGTCCTGGCAGAATGCTGGCACAGAGAACAAGCAGGAGGACTGAATCGTTTGGACATGAACGGGACCGTCACCAACACGCATGTTCTCTTTGGGCAACAGGTGCGCGGAAGGAAGGAAGGCCATACGTGGCTGCCATGGCCTCTGAGTATTAAGGCAGAATAGCAGAATCTGTAGTCATCTCTCATTTAATATGCAAAGAGCTTTTAAGCAGAATCACTAGTTTCCAGCTACTACATTCTCTATTTCTGACAATCGGGTTGGAAAAGGGGTGCTCATAGCAGCAGAAATATTTTTAAAAAAATTAAAGAACAGGGCGTAGATTAGAAAATACACCCTCCTACAGATAACTGAATTGCAGAAAGAAGCACTGTGCATGGAGACTCGATTAGAAAAAGATGCTGTTTGTTCTAGGCTGCTCCTGTCCCAGGCTGGGCACCTGGCATTGGCCGGGAGAGTTTGGGCAGGAGCTATCTTGCAAAAGTCCAACCTACGAAATAATAGCCCAAGGCCCTGATTCTAGAGCACGTGCTTATTCCCGGACACCTGCCATTCCCAGCGCCAATGAAGATGCTGATGAGTTGAATCCGGCCGTGGCATTGTTCAGACTATCCTTTTCTTTCTGAGTACAATTAGCAGTCCGGGAATAAGCACGTGCTCTAAGATCAGGAGCTTGGGCTATGGTTTCGTAGGTTGAACTTTGCAAGATAGCTCCTGCCCAAACTCTCCCGGCCAATGCCAGGTGCCCAGCCTGGGACAGGAACAGCCTTGGAACAAACAGCATCTTTTTCTAATTGAGTCTCCCTGCACGGTGCTTTGTTCTGCAACTCAGTTATCCGGAGGGGGTGTGTTTTCTAGCCCACGCAAAGGAGCCCCACTGTTAGCTCGCTGGGACTCTACCCAAGGTTGAACAGAGGGAATCCTTTAGTGAAGTCTTAGAGATAAGGAAGGCCAAGTTCTCTCTTTTCTTCCCACTAGATGTGATCAAGGAAATGTAGCCCAGGAGCTCTTGGCTCATGTTTTGACCATGGCTGGAGCCAGCCCGAGATGAAGCTGAACTGAAAGAATCGCAGGGATGGTGCTGAACTCCTGCCTAAGCCTCAACAACCCACCCTACGCTTCATTTGTTATAGGATAATTTGAAACATATGTGACATGTATGATAGTAAAAGATACATGTCTTCACTGCGTATCAGATTGAGTTCAGCCTTCTGTTAACTTGTAGGCAAAATATCTTATGGGACATTAATTTTTTTTCTGGTTCTAAAAGAAATGGCCATTCATTTAGAAAATGTAGGAAAGACAGAAAAGCACAAAACTGTAATAATTTCATCACCTAGAGATTATCATTGTAAACTTTTTATTATGACTATCCAATCCTTTTCTGGATGTGGCTATTCAAAACTCATGACCATAGTGCGTGTAATACCATATATTTTGTTTTATTCAACTAATGATGTAGAATGAACCTAGGAGAAGCTATTCTTCTCTAATTTGATTTTAATGGTTGCATATTATTTTCATATTGTCATTGCATTTTATGACCCCTGTTTTTGGATATTTGAAGTGTTTCTATTGTCCCATGTGATAAATAATGCTAGAACAATATATAGTACATATATTTCATACACATTTGATTGCCTCCTTGCCAATCTATGGAAAGTACACATATTTTATACACATTTGATTGTCTCCTTGCCTCTATCTTTACAAGTGAAGTTTTGGTTGAAAGATCCAGATATATTAAAAGTTTTTGATACATATTTAGAAATTTTAAGCTTGTATTCAAAATGAGGCGTAACCGGTGTTTAAAAATGTTGATGATTTATAAAATAAATATAGTCTTTGAAAAACAAGCGGTAATTATTTTGGGGACAAAAATAAAAGTTGGTACTCTAATGTGTTTTGGAAATCTATGGTGAATTTAATGAGCCAAATGAGCCAAAATGAAATATTTGGTACTGTTGCTTTTGGGCATTGTCTGTAATACATCTCTCTCTTATTTCGCTGCTCAATATTTAACTTCTGTGAAGATATGTTCTGTAATCTGGCATTTAAGGAAGCTTGATGTGGCAAAAATCACCTGCTGCAGAGCCTACACAAATGACCTGTACTGTACTTAGAAGAGGCATTTTGTTTCAGAATATCAAAGTTTTAATAAAATGCATTGGATATAAAAGAATGGAAATAACAAGTTATTAGCTATTGTGATAATTTTGTCGTCACTAGTAACAAGAACATGTTGATCTATAGAGTGATTCTTGATCTTTAACTGTGATGTCTACCATATTATTCTGCCATCCACTTTCCAGTAATAAGAAATTTTTCATATCTGTATAAATGCTATGTATTCCTTCTTACTTCTAAGACTTCCAAATCTACTATGTCAAGAATAAAACCTGGTTTGGATGATTAAAAAAAATGTTGACGATTCACGTCGACACTTACAGCAGTTTTTTTCATCCATGTCATCGGGACAGTCTGGAAACCCATCACAGATGAGTGTGGGCTGCAGACATTGTTTATTGGATGGACATTCCCAAAGATCTCTCTCTTCACAACCTGGAAGCAGAAGAAAAAAAAAAAGGTCATTTGCAACGGATGCAGAGTCGAAAATAACAATGAATTTGATCAAGTAATGTAGGAAAACTACAAAGGCACGATCTCCTTGTTTCTCAAAGAGTTTTGACTCCTGTATACCATGAATAATGTTCATTTTGAAAGTAGAAAGACCCAATAATCTACACAGTGTGATATAAAGAGTGCAGTTCTCCTAAGAGAAGATCAAAAGTGACATAGGGCAAAAATGGGAAAAAATGGAAATGCAAGGGCACGTTAACATGCACCTTTAGCTGTTCCTTTGGCTTTCTGAGTCAATTTCCCAACACAGAAGACTTGTCTACAAAATGATGAGTTGTGCTTTTAAGCAAATATGCCTAAACCTAGTGATCGAAATGTATATTATCTTAAAATGTAATTTCATTCAACAAATTGAGAGGCTATCTGTATGTTTAGCAAAAGAGGCTCCCTCCACGCCAAATTCCTACAAAACCAGCTTATAAACGAGGTGTGAAAGTCATCACTCTATGGTAGTCAGAGATCTAAAGTTGGGGCTGGGCACGGTGGCTCACGCCTGTCATCCTAGCATTCTGGGAGGCCGAGGCGGGAGGATGGCTCAAGGTCAGGAGTTCGAGACCAGCCTGAGCAAGAGCGAGACCCCGTCTCTACTAAAAATAGAAAGAAATTAATTGGCCAACTAAAAATATATAGAAAAAAAATTAGTCAGGCATGGTGGCGCGTGCCTGTAGTCCCAGCTACTCGGGAGGCTGAGGCAAGAGGATCGGTTGAGCCCAGGAGTTTGAGGTTGCTGTGAGCTAGGCTGACGCCACGGCACTCTAGCCTGGGCAACAAAGTGAGACTCTATTTCAAAAAAAAAAAAAAAAAAAAAAAAAAAGACTCTAAAAAGATAGGAAAAAAAAAAAAAACCTTTTGGAAAACTTTTGAAATCAAGTTGTAGTAAATATCAGAATCAGATCTTTGAATACATCCTGAGGGGCTTTGACTCTAAGAAATGGCTCAGGTTATATTTTAAAGGGTTTATTTACTCGAGCCTAGGAGGAGAGCAAAGATAGATGACGAAGTGATTTCTTAAATTATTTGCATTGCTGGAGATCTTTCAACATATGATGTGTACCCTTTTACTTAGAATCATGATCAATTAGCAATTATGATTCTAAGTTCATATAATAATGGACTTGATTTTGACAGTTGATATAAAGCACCTGTTCTAGCTACCGTGTTTCCTTGAAAATAAGACCTACCAATAAAATAAGCTCTAGCAGGATTTCTGAGCATGTGCGCAATAGAAGCCCTACCCCGAAAATCAGCCCTAGTGATGGGCGTGGCTGTGAAAATCAGCCCTAGTGGTGGGCGTGGCTATGAAAAATCAGTCCTGGTGATGGGCGTGGCTATGAAAATCAGCCCTAGTGGCGGGCGTGGCTATGAAAATCAGCCCTAGTGGTGGGCGTGGCTATGAAAAATCAGTCCTGGTGGTGGGCGTGGCTATGAAAATCAGCCCTAGTGGCGGGCGTGGCTATGAAAATCAGCCCTAGTGGTGGGCGTGGCTATGAAAAATCAGTCCTGGTGATGGGCGTGGCTATGAAAATCAGCCCTAGTGGCGGGCGTGGCTATGAAAATCAGCCCTAGTGGTGGGCGTGGCTATGAAAAATCAGTCCTGGTGGTGGGCGTGGCTATGAAAATCAGCCCTAGTGATGGGCGTGGCTGCGCAGCGCATCTGCACAACCCATGCGTGTCGTCGCGGAGCGGGAAAGAACACGAGCAGCCCTTCTCATCCGCCCCGTGAGAGCTCTAGTGCTCCACAGGAGAGATCGGGGCCAGTGGTTCTAAAGGAAATAGAGTCGCAAGACATTCAGGATGGAATTTGGGGTCTGGAGAGTGATGATGATGTTCCAGAAGAAGACGACTTCACTCTATTTGGATCAATGTAGACGGTTGTACCATACTTAAAAAAAATAACACATCCCCTGAAAATAAGCCCTAGGGTGTCTTCTTGAGGAAAAATAAATATAAGACCCTGTCTTATTTTCGAGGAAACACGGTATATTTTCATCTCACTGCCTCGTTGAGACTTGCTGCTTGTAGCACAACCCACCTGCTCTTGAAGGTCATCCCAACTGTGGACACAAAGCCTGGTGCAAACTAACACGCAACTCTGCAGCGTGACACCTGAGCTCAAAAATATAATCCCATTGCTCTTGTTCTTAGTTCTCCATTTTCCTATGTCATTCTTGTCCATCTCTTTGCCCAAATCTTCGCCTTGTTCTCCACTACTTGGATACCAAATGCTTGGAAAAATTGCATAGAAAACGAACTCATATATCAAGTTGCTAGTTTAACAGACAGGTCCATCTATATAACCTGTGTTCAGTTACTGACACTCCATCAACCTTTAAGACAGCAAAGTCCTTCTGTCCGGACACAGTGCTGACTCTGCTAATCACACTGCGATATTCTAGACTTCCCTCCCATAACTCGACGCTATAGAATTGATTCAGTACAGTGATGTGTTCAGGTTTGCATAATTCTTCCAAACACTTGTTGAAAATATTTCTAATACTGGAAATGTTTTCAACTCCTGTTCACTTTAGCAACTACCCCATCAAAGCGACTTCAACGACAAAAATTTTATCACGAAGAGCTGGAGACATTTAAGAACAATGGTGCTTGATGCTAAATTCTAATGCATATATTCTTTTTATTTTTTTATTTTTATTTTTTTTTCAGACAGAGTCTCACTCTGTTGCCCGGGCTAGAGTGCCGTGGTGTCAGCCAAGCTCACAGCAACCTCCAACTCCTGGGCTCAAGCGATCCTCCTGCCTCAGCCTCCCGAGTAGCTGGGACTACAGGCATGTACCTCCATGCCCAGCTTGCTTTATATATATATGTGTGTGTGTGTGTGTATATATATATATATATATATATATATATATATATATATATATATATATTGGTTGGTCAATTAATTTCTTTCTACTTTAGTAGAGACGAGGTCTCGCTTTTGCTCAGCTGGTTTCAAACTCCTGACCTTGAGCGATCCTCCCGCCTCGGCCTCCCAGAGTGCTAGGGTTACAGGTGTGAGCCACCGCGCCCGGCCTAATGCATGTCTTCTTAAAGTGTATTTATAAATTAAGTGCCTTGGCTACCATGTTTTCCTTCTACGAAAGTGTCAGAGAAATAGGAAGTCAAGTTAATTTCTAACACCTCATTTATTTTCAACTAAATGAAATAAGTATTGTTTTGAAGGGAAACCCAATAACATTGTTACAAGTTGGAGGGAGCAGCAGATTCATGGCGATGGAGAAATTAATTGTCACATTGTTCAGCAAAGTCCAAACATTTAAATGCTCTCAATAGCACAATGGACAGAATGAATTGGAAAGACATGAAGCTGGGGTAAAACCCAGTTTCACTGGAGTTGGTGTTTGCATTGCCAGATGGCGTAGGCCTGGGTACACGTGGAAACAGAATGACAGACAGCAAGTAGGCAAAATGGGAACTGGAGGACTCCCTGTTGGTTCCCTTTGAAGATTTCATCAGCCTCAATTCCTTATTTGATTTTAAGGGGTCTGTCCTCCCAGAACACGGGACAAACACAAAAATGCATGCATACACCCCAAAAGGGGAAGGTTTATAAAGTTTTCTATTATCGGTCACTTTGTAAAACTCAATAAGTGTTTTCTCATAAATTAATACTGTGGGAGCAATCGATTTAACTCCAAATACATTAGTTTCTTAATTTTAACTTTCCTTAACTGGAGCTCTCAGTAGTGTTGTCAATATTTTGAGTGTTTGATAGCGATGATATAATATATTCTATCATTTTGCTGTGCCTTAACTATATTAAGGTACTAATGAACACTCATTGGTTAATCAGAAGTCTGATATTTTAGGGTCATTCAAATGCTGTACTGCAATATAAGACTTTGGACTTCTTTTTGGCAGAATATATTCTAGAACTCAGATCTTTTAATCTTGGTAAAGCTGGGTTGTTTTTTTTTAACTAACCTTTTATATTTCTCAAATATTTAGTCCCCTACTGCAAATTTAGGTCTAGCCACCTATAGAGAATATCATGCAAGCTTTTTGACCCATCTAAGAGTAATCCATTTTAAATCACATCTCAGAATACCATAACTCATCAAAGTCATAGTTACGTAAACAAATCTAATCTATTCTCAATAAATCACTTACATAAGGGATAGTCAATGAGTTTATATTTATTTCTTTAAGGAAAAATCACAAACAAGCAAATAACAGTAGGTTCTCAAAACGCTGTTATGTTCCACCATAACAAAATTACCCCTGGCCATTGTATCATCATTCCGACAGCTGTAATTTTCCAGAAGATGCACTTGTCCATATTTATGGTAGCTGATAGGATTTCAGTTGATTGCTTGTGACACTTTGTCTAGACCAGAAGGCCAATGTCTACCACAGAAAATTCATTTGGAGGAGCAAGGCCATCTTTCATACCTCAAAGGCCAAAAAGAATGAAATGATTTCAAAAGATATATTGCCTTGTGTGCCTTCCATGAAAAAAAAAAAAGTGTCAATGTTTTAAAAAGCTGGACAAGCTAAACAATCATAAACAAACCATTCTGGGGACAGAACTTCAATCATTTTGCTCTCCTCCGGGACATCATTAAAGAGCATTGTCTGATTTCTATTCCCTGACACTTTGAAGTTGCAAGCACAGAGGCTTAGAAGGAAATAAAATGAGAATTAGCTCCACTTAAATTACCATTGGCATTTCTGGCCTTTCCATTGGTGCTTTTGGGAGCTCGACAGCAGAAATGTCAGGAAGAGTTATATCCTGTGTCAACAGGGACAAAGTAGGAGAGGGCATGGAAATGAGTCCCAATTAAATTTAAATGTGAGAGGTCTGAACTCTGTCTTTGTGCATCTAGATGTCTGCTTAGCGGCATGGAAATTATATGCAAAGACACCACTATTCTGACTTTAGAACAGATAACAACTGCTTTATAATTGAGTCATGAACATAATTCTTTACATGTGTGAAGCGTTGCCCCCTTTTCCCAAGTGTTTGTGCATACAGCAGTCCCCTTTATCTGAGATTTTGCTTTCCATGGTTTGAGTTACCCACAGTCAAGCATGGCTCAAAAATAGGTGAGTCTAGTACAAAGAAGATATTTTGATGCCGGCCGCCGTGGCTCACGCCTGTAATCCTAGCACTCTGGGAGGCCGAGGTGGGAGGATCGCTCTCAAGGTGAGGAGTTCAAAACTAGCCTGAGCAAAAGTGAGACCCTGTCTCTACTATAAATAGAAAGAAATTAATTGGACAACTAATATATATAGAAAAACTTAGCCGGGCATGGTGGTGCATGCCTGTAGTCCCAGCTACTCGGGAGGCAGGAGGATCGCTTGAGCCCAGGAGTTGGAGGTTGCTGTGAGCTAGGCTGGCGCCATGGCACTCACTCTAGCCTGGGCAACAAAGCGAGACTCTGTCTCAAAAAAAAAAAAGAAGAAGAAGATATTTTGACAGGAGAGAGAGAAATCACAGTCGCATAAATTGTATTAAAGTATATTGATATAATGATTCCATTTCATTATTGTTGTTCTTAATCTCCTGCTGTGCTAATTTGTAAATTAAACTTTATCTCAGATACATATGTATAGGAGATACATAGTGCTGTATATACAGAATTCGGTGCTATCTGTGGTTTCCAGGCATCCACCGGGAGCATTGGAATGCATCCCCCATGGAGAAAGGGGGCAGGGTGCTACTGTATACATCAAGGTTATATAGAAGTATAATTTAGGGGAAATCCAAAGGTAGGGAAACACTTATCAATGCAGGCCTTACTGTTTGGTAATTTAATCAGCCTGGGCAACATAGCAAGACCCCATCTCTACAAAAAAAAAGAAAAAAACAGAATTAGCCACATGTGGTGGCGTGTGTCAGTAGTCCCAGCTACTTGGGAATTTGAACCAGGAGGATGGCTTGAGCCCAGGAGCTGAGGTTACAGTGAGCTGTGATCACGCCACTGCACTCCAGCCTGGGCGACTGAGCAAGACGAAGACGATGACGACAAAGAAGAAGAAGGAGGAGGAGGAGGGGACAAGAGGGGGACGGTGAGGAGATGGGAGGGGACAAGAAGATGGGGAGGGGGGAGGGGGAGGAAGGGGAGGGGGAGGAGGGGGAGGAGGGGGAGGGGAAGGGGACAGAAGGGGGAGAGGGATGGAAGGGGAGGGGAGGGTAAGGGGAGGGAAGGAAGAGGGGAGGGGAGGGGGAGGGGAGGAGGGGAGGGGGGAGGGGAGGAGGGGAGGGAGAGGGGAATGGGAGGGGATGGGAGGAGGAGGGGGAGGAGGGGGAGGGGAAGGGGATGGGAGGGGGAGGGGAGGAGGAGGAGGGGAAGGGGACAGGAGGGGGAGGGGGAGGGGATGGGAGGGGGCAAGAGGAGGGGGAGGGGAGGAGCGGGAGGGGAAGGGGACAGAAGGGGGAGAGGGATGGGAGGGGGACAGGAGGGGGAGGGGAGGGAAGGGGAAGGGGAGGAAGAGGGGGAGGGGAGGAGGAATGGGAGGGAAGGAGGAGGGGGAGGGGAGGGAAAGGGGGGAGGGGAGGGAGAGAGGAGGGAGAGGGGACGGGGAGGGGAAGGGGAGGGGACAGAAGGGGGAAGGGGAAGGGAGGGGGGAGGGGATGGGAGGGGGAGGGGACACAGGGGAGAGAGAGAGGGTGGGAAAGGGGGAGGGGAGGGGGAGGAGGGGGAGGGGAGGGGACACAAGGGGGAGAGGGAGTGAGTGGGGAAGAAGGGGGTGGGAGGGGGAGGGGGAGGGGAGGGGAGAGGACAAGGGGGAGGGGAGGGGGACAGGAGGGGGAGGGGAGCAGAGGGGAGGGAGATGGGGAGGGGAGGGGGAAGAGGGAGAGGAGAGGACGAGGGGGGAGGGGAGGGGGAAGAGGGAGGGGAGAGGATGGGGGAGGGGAGGGGGAAGAGGGAGGGGAGAGGATGAGGGGGGAGGGGAGGGGGAAGAGGGAGAGGAGAGGATGAGGGGGGAGGGGAGGGGGAAGAGGGAGAGGAGAGGATGAGGGGGTAGGGGAGGGGGAAGAGGGAGGGGAGAGGACGAGGGGGGGAGGAGGGGAGGGGGAGGGGAGGAGGGGAGGGGGAGGGGAGAAGGGGAGGGGGAGGGGAGGAGGGGAGGGGGAGGAGAGCAGAGGGGAGGGAGATGGGGAGGAGAGGGGGAGGAGGGAGGGGAGAGGACGAGGGGGAGGGGAGGGGGAAGAGGGAGGGGAGAGGACGAGGGGGAGGGGAGGAGGGGAGGGGGAGGGGAAGGGGGAGGGAGGGGAGAGGACGAGGGGGAGGGGAGGAGAAGCCGCGGCGAAGGCACTGCACCCCGCCCCAGTCGCCACTCCCTGCCACGGCGGACAGCCGCATCTGTGGCGCCGTCTCTCGCCCCAGCCCGCCCTCGCCGCGCATGCAAGACACGCGCCGGGGCCCACGCACCGCAGTTGTCCTCGTCGCTGTCGTCGTCGCAGTCGGCCTGGCCGTCGCACCTCCTGGCAGCCAGGACGCAGCGTCCGGAGCGGCACTTGAAGTGACTGGGCGAGCACTCTGCAAAAGACAGCGCCACCGTCAGCGGGCAGGAGCCCCAGGGCCCGCACCTGTGCACCTGTGCACCTGTGCACCTGTGCACCTGTGCACCTGTGCACCTGTGCACCTGTGCACCTGTGCACCTGTGCACCTGTGCACCTGTGCACCTGTGCACCTGTGCGCGCGCGCGAGGAGCCGTCCAGCGGCTCTTGCTGAAGGTGAGGAGGGTCTTCGTCAAAGCCAAGCTGACTCGGCCTTCTCCTGTCCGCTGGCCCACCTCTTTCTCCTCCCCTGCCGGCACCGTCTCCCCGGATGGGCAGTTTGGTAGCTGTGCGTTCCAGCAATCAGTTAAATTCCCAAATGCACAACCCAACAATGGCCAGAGCCTGGAACGCCTTGCACCGTCCAGCTGCCCTCGGTGGGTCAAAATCACTTTCTGCACCCCAGTCTTTGCACCTGCCGGGGAGGTCTCCAAGTCCACCTGGCTACCTAACGACCCTGTGCTGCCACTGTCCCCAGGTGCTTTGCACTGGAAGGGCCCAAGGCCTGATGTCCCCTGTTACCTTCGAGACCCCCCCCCCCCAGACGTAAAACAAGCACCCAATATAATGAGCTCAGCGAGGGAGGTGCGGTTAAATCGAACCACCCTTGGAACGGTAATCTCATCTCTTGGAGTTTACTCAGTTTATGGTTTTAAAGACTTCTTTTGAGTCAGGCGACCAAAGCGCTACCCCTGACTGTCGTCTTTCCTGCAACTAGACACGACACTTAGCTTCTCTGCAGCCATTTCTCTCGTACAACTGAGAATCAGTTTGACCAGCTTTGCAGAGATGGGAAGATTGAGATGTTTGCCCAACTTCAAAACTGTGTTTGAATAGACTTATAAGTAAATATATGCTGATATCAGGGTTTTTTTTGTTGTATTTTTTTCATTTAACCTGATTCATTTTTGGTTCAAGTCATTGGGAATCCAGTACTGACAACCTAACAGGAAATAGCTAAATACAACCCAGCTTATCTGTCAGTCTTAAACTCTCTTGGCTGAGCCTGAAGTCTCATAAAATCAGGTCCTGTGGTGACCACAGCCTTTATGCATATTCAGACAGCCCTCTGCTATCTCATCCATATGTTTTTTTTCCTTTCTTTCTCTAGACTTATTCCATGTACCCTCAGCCTTTTTGCTTTTATTGTTTCTGCTGACTTTCAGACTTTTAAATATGTGCACCATGTACAGTTTTGCAATTGTTTCTTCCATTTTCTCCTCTGGGAATAAAGCAAACAGGTCCTATCCAAAAAAAAAAAGATTTCTTTTTTAAAATGATGACAGTGTCTGGCTGGGCGCGGTGGCTCACGCCTGTCATCCTAGCACTCTGGGAGGCCGAGGCGGGAGAATCACTTAAGGTCAGGAGTTCGAAACCAGCCTGAGCAAGAGCGAGACCCTGTCTCTACTATAAGTAGAAAGAAATTAATTGGCCAACTAATATATATATAGAGAAAAAATGAGCCGGGCACGGTGGCGCATGCCTGTAGTCCCAGCTACTCGGGAGGCTGAGGCAGGAGGATTGCTTGAGCCCAGGAGTTGGAGGTTGCTGTGAGCGAGGCTGACGTCACGGCACTCACTCTAGCCTGGACAACAAAGCAAGACTCTGTCTCAAGAAAAATAAAATATACCAACACACCTTGGTGGAAAAAAAAAGCAAAGAAAATGAAAAAAATATATATATAAAATAAAAAAAGAAAAAATAAATAAAAAATAAAATAAAATGATGACAGTGTCTAACAGATTTGCCAAATCCTCCAATGTCATCAGGTCTACAGACTCACCTGTGTAGCCTGATTGGTGGCCAAACAGGTAACAAACACACAAGCAAACGCAAATAAATGGAGACAGACTTCAGAAGGTCACTGACATCTTCCTCCCCGGCAGACACCCCTGTAATTAACCAATTTAGAAATTGACCTTCCACATATTCATCGGGCATCAGGCAGGTTTGATTGTCCGAATTTTCCTCCGGAAACTGATTGCAGTCGGTGTCCTCGGGCCACTGGAGGCCCACGATCCCAAGGACAGACTCGCAGCGCTCTTTCGAGTGCTCACACAGCGCCCTGGGAGGGCGAGAAAGACAGACGGTCAGAAGCAGAAATAGCCCCGCCTGGGGTGAGCGTTGGCAACGCGTGTGGGGCTTCATGCTGCCTGCACGTGGGGCTGTGTGTGCACGACCCATGTGTTCCCAGTGTGCGGATACAAATAACACAGAGAAGCACATGTGTATGATAAGTACCCACGAGTAACGTCTCCGCAGACAGCATACATTCCAGCAACGTGCTCACACCAAAACAAACCTTTATTGCAGAAGTAGAAATCAAGACATTTCCAGGACACAGATGCCCTTTCTCCACTCTGCCTTTCTACTGTGTTTCCCCCAAAATAAGACAGGGTCTTATATTTATTTTTCCTCAAGAAGACACCCTAGGGCTTATTTTCAGGGGATGTGTTATTTTTTGTAAGTATGGTACAACCATCTACATTGATTCAAATAGAGTGAAGTCGTCTTCTTCTGGAACATCATCCTCACTCTCCAAACCCCGAATCCCATCCTGAATGTCTTGCGACTCTGTTTCCTTTAGAACCACTGGCCCCAATCTCTCCTGTGGAGCACTAGAGCTCTCACAGGGCAGATGAGAAGGGCTGCTTGTGTTCTTTCCCGCTCCGCCACGACACGCATGGGTTGTGCAGATGCGCTGCGCAGCCACGCCCACCACTAGGGCTGATTTTCATAGCCACGCCCACCACTAGGGCTGATTTTCATAGCCACGCCCACCACTAGGACTGATTTTCATAGCCACTCCCACCACTAGGGCTGATTTTCATAGCCACGCCCACCACTAGGGCTGATTTTCACAGCCACGCCCACCACTAGGGCTGATTTTCACAACCACGCTCACCACTAGGGCTGATTTTCATAGCCACGCCCACCACTAGGGCTGATTTTCATAGCCACGCCCACCACTAGGGCTGATTTTCACAGCCACGCCCATCACTAGGGCTGATTTTCATAGCCACGCCCAGCACTAGGGCTTATTTTCGGGGTAGGGCTTCTATTGGGCACATGCTTAGAAATCCTGCTAGGGCTTATTTTATGGGTAGGTCTTATTTTCGGGGAAACACAGTAATTCTCTCTTTATGTCTTTGAAATGGACACATTTTGCAATCTTTCATTCCAAACTGGGCAGTCCCTGGCATCACCCTGAACAGTTTTCCACCAAGACTCATAGAGTCCGGGCAACACCCTCGTTTTCAGAGGTCTCCCCTGTGCAGAGCAGCTGTGTGAGCCATCTCGTGTGCCAGCCTGGCTCTTGTAGGCCATGGCCTCCCCCACTTTAGCTTCAATTGATATTATTGAAAAGCCTGGGACTTCTCAAACAAACCCACTCATGCTGAGCGCAAATGGCTTAAAATGAAGCTCGTTTGTTGCTTTAAAGAAAAGATATACTGGCCGGCTGTCATCCTAGCACTCTGGGAGGCCGAGGCGGGAGGATCGCTCAAGGTCAGGAGTTTGAAACCAGCCTGAGCAACAGCAAGACCCCGTCTCTACTAAAAATAGAAAGAAATTAATTGGCCAACTAAAAATTAATTAAAATTAATTGTCTTATAATTAAAATTGTCTCAACTAAAAATATATAGAAAAAAAAAAATTAGCCGGGCATGGTGGCGCATGCCTGTAGTCCCAGCTACTTGGGAGGCTGAGGCAGGAGGATCACTTGAGCCCAGGAGTTTGAGGTTGCTGTGAGCGAGGCTGATGCCACGGCACTCTAGCCCGGGCAATAGAATAAGACTTCATCTCAAAAAAGAAAAAAAGATATACTAAGCATGGTTCTAGGTACTTTCAAGTGTGCTCTATCATTTGTGTATAGAATATTTTTAAATCGAGGTATCGGCACACCTAACAAAAGATTTCTTTACTTCTTATAGGGAAAAAAAAAACATGGTTTTGCCTCAATATACTACTAACAAATTAGTTACATAATAAAAGAACACAAAAGTGGGCATAACCAAAGTTTATTTTTAGGCCCATTGTGTATTTCCTTTCAGATACATTTCTTACTTCTCAAAGGTTTCAAACTTTTACACTGTAAGTTCATCTCGATCAAGGTCTCATTTTTAAAGATCAAATGGGACAGATCTTCTAGAAAGTTCAGCTCCCGTCTTACCTGAAGCTGGTGGAGAAAGGTTAGCAATCGAAAGCTCTGTTTAGCTTTAAATCTGGACAAAGCAAAGTGTAACTCAATGCTAGTTTAGGAATTTGGAGCGAAGATAAAACCATGTGGTATTCCCACAGCAGGTTTGAAAAACGGGGAAGTTCAGTAGTGTTCATTAACTAGTGAACTAACTAGTTTTGTTAGTTAGTTTGTTGAACTAGTTAGTTTGTTGAACTAACTAGTTTTGTTAGTTGTAAAAATGTATGCAACTCGATTGTGGCTGTTATTTTAAATTAGCTATATGATACCTCATTTATATAGAAGACCGTATAGTGCCTGACTCTACCGCTTCCTATTTTTTCTGTAAAATGGAAATAAAAACAGCATGCAACAATACAACTCCAGTGAACACCGTTCTTATAAACTGTGCAGTGCTTACCCGCAAAGAGCAACTCGGACAGTGTGCACCTCACTCGAAAGTTATTTTGAGCATTCTACAGCATAACAAAGCTCAAACATTCAGCACATTTTAAGGTCTCAATAATGTTAGATTTTTTTTTTCAGACTCCAAACTTTGAAAATTAAATGTTAAGATCAATAAACAGGCTTGGCAAAAGCAACTATGCATTGCGTTATAGACTTATTTAGCATATTATTCATGCAATACAGTAGAACAACTTCTTATAAACAAACATCAAAATATAAAAATCATAGTGATGTCCACTGAAAATGAAAGATGTATGGGTAAACCTAGGAAAAGAACTAAAGTATCTATTAATAAAAGAAGTCCACCAAAATGTTGATGGAATAACATTTCAGGATCATTCTCATCTTAGGCGTTTTAATGTGAAACTTAAGCCCTGAAATTATAAATTATATCTGGATGTAAATTTACATTTATAGTTAGAAATCGCTGCAATAGGGAAATTTTCATATACATATAAAAAAGTCAAATACAAGAATTTAAGTACTATTGAAAGAAATTATTTGCTAGCATTGACCTTGCTTTGCAAAAGTGGCATAAGATTTAGAAGTAACTATTTAGCGTAAAATGGGTAGATGCTTTATTAAGATACTTTAAAAATTACTTAACAGAAATTTTCAGAATTCCTTTTGCACAAGCCAATATTAAGTTTTATTTGTGTAATGCATTCAGCTCACCAAGTCATTTTGAAATTTTATTGTTTCCTGTCCTGACTCTTTAGAAGCCCTAATTTTGTCATCCACTGGCTATTCCGCATGTAATTTATTGTTTTTCTTTCTGTCCGCTATATTGCTATTATTGCTTTTCCTTAAAGCTCTAAGTGATTTCTGATCCCAACATATGGTTTCCGTCGTTACCGCTGACATTGAGACCATCTGTGCACTCTCCTCTTGAGCAAAAACAGCACTGAAGAGAGCAGCAACCCACTTCTGTGATTGTCATCCTGTATTTGCAAATTCCCTGACTACAACTCCTAACACGTGGTATAGGAAAGAGACAAAATTGCCACTAAGTAATTGTGTTCCTGTTCTATCATCATAGCGGTTGTTTGTTCAGGGCTTACAATCAATTGGAAGTGCGGTACATTTCTATACCTTCATCTGATCTCACAACAACCCAACCCAACAACCATTGCTATCCTTATTTTATAGGTGAAGGAATAGAGGCTGAGAGAGACTCAGGAATTTGTCTAAGGCTACCCAGCAGCCAGAGCTGAATGCATTACACAAATAAAACTTAATATTGGCTTGTGCAAAAGGAATTCTGAAGATTTCTGTCAAATAATTTTTAAAGTATCTTAATAAAGCATCTACCCATTTTATGCTAAATAGTTACTTCTAAATCTTATGCCACTTTTCCAAAGCAAGGTCAATGCTAGCAAATAATTTCTTTCAACAGTACTTAAATTCTTGTATTTGACTTTTTTTATATGTATATGAAAATTTCCCTATTGAGGCGATGAACCTGAACTCAAACATGGACTGCAGAACGATAATACTCTTGACCCTAAGATATCAATCAAATCCAAAGTTCAAGCCGCACTCTTGAAATCCCATGCCTTATTTCAGCCAAACGGGCAGAGAAATATCAGCGATATACATTTCTATGCAACCTGTGAGGCTGGTGTTTTGCTTCTCTACCTGAGACCTCTAACTTTTGAGTGTGACCAGAATGCAGCATTTGAAACACATCAGTGTTGCCAAGAAAAGAGCAGATATACCCCTTCTTCTGCTATTCACATTTTTGGTCTTAAAAAAATGCTTCTTGATCCGCCAGAAGGAAATACATGTGATTTTATTGGACTAAAACACATAAACTGTGATCAAAGGCAGTTCATACCTGCCTCGTTTGGCACTTAAGTAATCTGATTCAAATGTTCATTCTGCACCTTCTGCTTCTTTCCCTTTCGAGTATATATCAGTTATTAAATACAGAGCTCCTTGGCGAAATTTAACTTGTCCAAGCTCAGTCGAGTCTTCCCTCCTTTTGTTCTCTTTGAGGCAAAATGAGCGTGCTTGGGGGAGACCCCATAATATTTATTACCTGCAGGGGGGGACACGTTGGCCTGTGCTCACATCACACTTGGGCACCAAAACGGTGCAAGCGAAGAACATGAGGTATTTGTAGCAGTTGGTTTGCACGAGTGCAGGGAAGAGGGAAGACTCCCAGCTGATGGAGGCTTCCTTTTGAGTCCTGTGCCCAAGGTAATTCGGATAGCTCGTGTAGTTGTAGGGCAAATTCATGCAGAGTTCCACCGCAATTGGTTCACACAGACCTGATGAAAAAACACACACACAAAATAAACACACATTTTAAAAAAAAATTTCCGCAGGTAAAACCCACTTGTTCAAACTTTGTAAACTTGAAGTCTGTTTTACTCTCTTTAGAGTAGCTGAGACTAGAACGCAAGTAGTATATTAACTTTTTTCTTTTGTGGATTTCAAAAAATAAATAAATATATATTCGTTAGCGAAGTGGCCCTAGCAAACTGAGGTTCATTTCTGTCTACGTAGCTGTTAGCACGATGCCCAACATCATGCTTTAGTTAGAAAGCCCTTTCCCCCTTTTTTTTCCCCCTTAGCTCAACTTATCTGAAAATGACTCTCTCTCACCATGCCTTCTATTCACTTCAATTCGCCTTCTTTTTCTGATCTATTCAGTATGTCTAAAATAGCGTGGAGCCATTAAAAAAAATATATGAGTTTGTTTAAATAGGCAGTTAGGTAACTTCTGGCTGTGTTTTATTGTGGATCAATGGATTTGAAAAGAAAGCTACAGGATTTCATGGCAAGACGAGGCTAAGACCTGTTGGATACCGCTTGCCAAGGAGGTACAATCCAAGCCCCTTAGCTTGGAATTCCAGGCTGTTTCCCACTTCAAGCACAGCCTAATTTCCCAGCCTCGTTGCCTGTGACTGTCCCAGCAATGGTATCTCTGCTGCTGAAAATTCTGTTGTCTTTGCGATTTCCAGATATTGGAATTTGCACGTCTTTGTGCACGCTCTTTGCTCCTCTCTCATCTCTCTCTCTTTTCTTAACATGCTTGCCATCATGCCCCCAAACGCCACCATGATGCTAGCTGCCACCTGCCCCACAGCACACCTGCCTTGGCCTGGGGGACTCAGCACAACTACCTCTTCCAGAAAACCTTTCTGGCCAAGCCCTCCCTCTTCCCACGACTGCTCCCAGCGTGAGTCTCTTCTGATCGCCACTGCCACTCACGCACATTCCTGTCGTGTGCTCATTGCTCTCTGACGTTACTCTTTGTTTACTCACTCGCTTCCCCCCTACGCGATTCTGAGATTCTGGGGGGGAATCCGAGACTTTATCTCTTGGTCTCACAGTCTGCCCCCTAGCACAGTGCCAGAATAAAGAGGGAGGAAAAGAGGGAGAGAGATGGGTCAGGAACTGCCTCCCCTGGGCACTGCAGAGGTAAAAATGATGGAAAATAGAGTCCTTGCCATTAGGGGACTCCACGGTCTCTGTAGGTAAGAGGACGAGTGTGCTGGCAGCTATATTAGGATGTGAACAGGCTAGGGCAGAGTTTGCCACGGACTGGATGTTTGTGGTCCCCTCCTGCAATTCACACGTTGGAACCCCAGCCCCCAATATGATGGTATTTGGAGGTTGGGTCTTTGGGAGGTAATTAGCTTTTTTTTTTCTTTTTGAGACAGAGTGGCTCACAGCAACCTCAAACTCCTGGGCTCAAGCGATCCTCCTGCCTCAGCCTCCCGAGTAGCTAGGACTACAGGCATGCACCACCATGCCCGGCTAATTTTTTTTTTTTTCCTATTTTTAGTTGTTTGGCTAATTTCTTTCTACTTATATAGTAGAGACGGGGTCTCGCTCTTGCTCAGGCTGGTCTTGAACTCCTGACCTTGAGGGATCCTCCCGCCTCGGCCTCCCAGAGTGCTAGGATGACAGGCGTGAGCCACCGCGCCCGGCGGTAATCAGTTTTGGATGGGATCTAGATGAGGGTGGAGCCCCCAAGATGGGACTGAAAGAAGAGGGAGACTGAAGCTCTTGCTCTCGCTGTCATGCAAGGCCACAGCTAGAGGGTGCAGTCTGCACACCAGGAAGCAGACTGTCACCAGCGGCCAGACACCAAATTGCCAAAGACTCCACGCCTTATTAAGAGTGATTATTCAGGCCAGGTGGGGTGGCTCACGCCTGTCATCTTAGCACTCTGGGAGGCCGAGGCAGGAGGATCGCTTGAGGCCAGGAGTTTGAGGCCAGCCTGAGCAAGAGCGAGACCCCGTCTCTACCAAAAACAGAAAGAAGTTAAATGGACAGCTAAAAATATACAGAAAAAATGAGCCGGGCATGGTGGCACATGCCTGTGGTCCCAGCTACTCGGGAGGCTGAGGCAGGAGGATTGCTTGAGCCCAGGAGTTTGAGGTTGCTGTGAGCTAGGCTGACGCCATGGCACTCACTCTAGCCTGGGCGACAGAGTGAGACTCTGTCTCGGAAAAATAATAATAAAAAATAAAATGATTTTTCTTAAAAAAAGAGTGATGATTCAACTTAAATTTAATTATTTGGCTAAGAAGTGGTATTCATGCACGAAGATGAGCAATAAGGACCTGGGTGAGACAGTAAAAGAGCTCTGGGACTATTTCTTAATTTAAAAAAATTCTGAGGGTTCCACAGATAGTATATTTACAAGGAGCCTGGCGCTGGCCAGATGAAAAATATCGCGGACAGAATGTGACACGGCTCTCAGTTTCCCACGGACGATGCACACTGTAGAGTTGGAATAATCTCGAGGATGAGTCAGGGTGGAGAGAAGAGGGGCGGTTGGTTCAGTTTATCATTTCTTCTGCTTTCTAAAGGGGAAATGTTATGGACTAAATGCGTTCCTCCCAAATTCATACGCGGACATCCTAGTCCCCAGCATGGTGGCATTAGAAAGTGGGAACGTTGGGAGGTGCATGAATGGGATGAGTGACAGGAGCCCCAGGGAGCTCCTCTGCCTCTTTCCAGCATGCGAGAACACGGTGACAAGTCGGCCACCTGCAGCCCAGACCCTGACCAGGCAGGCACCTTGATCTTGGACTTCCAGCCCTCCAGAGCTGCAAGAAAAAAACGCCTGTGGTCCATCGGCCACCCACTCTTGGCCATAAACGCATTCACTTTATATTTAGCCTAAAATAATACCCTGAACTCATAAAACTGATCCATTCAGAAGGGGGAAAAAAATGGTAATTTGGTATAGCAAGGTAATTATGGTAATTTGTTATAGCAGCCTGAACCAAGACAAGGGGTAACATTTAAATAATTTGCTCTAAGATTACAAAAAAAAAAAAAATGCATGTTCCTCATAACAATAAAAACAATTCAAAGATGTGTAAAGTTCATCATTTCCCTGTTCCCCTTTCTCTCGCCTTCCCCCAAAGCCAGAGACAGCTTTGAAACCTCCCATGTCTTTCTCTGGAAGACAGACAAGCATTGGCATGCTTAGGGGTTTGTGTTTGCTTTTTTGCCAAAGTAGAATTATACTATTATACTGTTCCTATGACTCTTCAACTTGCTTTTGTTGCTTAATTATCATCTTACAAGTCAGTAAATGCAGTTCTAACTCTATGCTTTGTCCCTTAATTTCTTCCTTTTAAAAAAAAAATTTTTTTGACATTTTTTTTTTCTTAAGGCTGGTCAAGTGGCTAATTTCTTTACAATATGCTTATAATTTCACAAAAATGGAATCACTTATACAGATTTTTGATGTAGTCTTTTTTTTTCCCCTTGTATAACACATGCTTTCCCTTTCTCTCTCTTCCTTTACTACCTTATCAAAAGGTTTAACATTTTGTTGGTGTATTCCATTTATATGATTAATAGAACACCGCCTGTGGATAATTTTTTTTCTCTTTTGATATGTAGAGAATGTATCACTTTTGATTTGGAGTAAGATATAACTTTTAAGCGTTCCAGAGCCAAGGAAGATGAAAAGATTAAGTAACGATCACACATTATTCGGGGGATCTTTCTTGAATGCAGTAAGGTTGATCGGATCTTGTGTTTTTATTTTTTAATAAGGCATTCTTCACAGAGTGCTAAGGAAGATAAACTCTTGAGATATCTGTCGACCCCAAATCCTGTGATTTATGACATCAATAAACTTTTTTATCTTAGGCATTAAGGTCACTCATGACCCTGATTTGCAATGGCCACTAGGGGGCAGTCGCATCACAAACATGCAAGGGTGCTCCAATGCCACACAATGCTGTTTCCAACACGAGTTTGATGCCTTGCTCAGCACAACGTCCTGAACACAGATGGCGTTGAATAAGTATCTGTCAAAAAATAATCCTGATAGGGGTCGGGCGCCGTGGCTCACGCCTGCAATCCTAGCACTCTGGGAGGCCGAGGCGGGAGGATGGCTCGAGGTCAGGAGTTCAAAACCAGCCTGAGCAACAGCAAGACCCCCCCCTCTCTACTAAAAATAGAAAGAAATTAATTGGCCACCTAAAAATATATAGAAAAAAAATTAGCCGGGCATGGTGGTGCATGCCTGTAGTCTCAGCTACTGGGGAGGCTGAGGCAGGAGGATCGCTTGAGCCCAGGAGATTGAGGTTGCTGTGAGCTAGGCTGACGCCACGGCACTCACTCTAGCCCAGGCAACAGAGTGAGACTCTGTCTCAAAAAAAATAAAAAAAAGATCTTACAGGTACTGGGGTATGACTGGATGTGGTTGCTCAGGCTACTAAACTCTGTTCTTCGAAAAACTATGTATTATCATAGATTTGGTTTTTAGGCTTTTTTTTTTAAAAAAAAAAAGTAGGTACTTTTGGGAATCTAAAATAAGCCATGGACCTTCTCCACTGAAAACTACACGTAGGAACACGGAAACTTGGTCACATTGATTTCAGAGACGTCACACACCTCTGCAGCCTAGTCACCAACAGGGCAGGAGAGAAAGGACTCTCAGCCTTGGCCACACACCGCAGTCACCTGGGGGACTTACAAACGCTGGTGACCGCGTCTTCGGGGACCGTTGGAAAGTTACACGATACTTTATGGCACTGGGAGGACCAGTGTCTTCAAGGACTAGAATAACCCAGCAGCTCCAGCGGGAAGCTGGCTCCCCGGACAGAATCCCCACAGCCTCCAAGCTCACACTCCCCACTGGCGTCACACCACGGGAAGAGGGCGCTGCTCACCTGTGCTTGCCATGCTACTAATAATAATCTCATAATAATATCTATTCTATCTTATTTTATTTTTTTGAGACAGAGTCTCACTTTGCTGCCCGGGCTAGAGTGAGTGCCGTGGCGTCAGCCTCGCTCACAGCAACCTCCAACTCCTGGGCTCAAGCGATCCTCCTGCCTCAGCCTCCTGAGTAGCTGGGACTACAGGCATGCGCCACCACGCCCGGCTAATTTTATATATATATAATCATATATAATATATATTAATAATATAATTTATAATAATATATGTTATATATAATAATATATTATATAATAATATATAATTTATATATAATATATATAAAATATATATTTTTTAATATATATTTTTACTGGCCAATGAATTTCTTTCTATTTATAGTACAGACCTAATATATAATAATATATGTTATATACAATAATATATAATAATATATTATATATAGTAATATATAATTTATATATAAAATTTTATATATAATATATAAAATATATATATTTTTTAATACATATATTTACTGGCCAATGAATTTCTTTCTATTTATAGTACAGACCTAATATATAATAATATATGTTATATATAATAATATATAATATATAGTAATATATAATTTATATATAAAATTTTATATATAATATATATAAAATATATATTTTTTAATATATATTTTTACTGGCCAATGAATTTCTTTCTATTTATAGTACAGACCTAATATATAATAATATATGTTATATATAATAATATATAATATATAGTAATATATAATTTATATATAAAATTTTATATATAATATATATAAAATATATGTTTTTTAATATATATTTTTACTGGCCAATGAATTTCTTTCTATTTATAGTAGAGACAGGGTCTCGCTCTTGCTTAGGCTGGTCTCCAACTCCTGACCTTGAGCGATCCTCCCACCTCGGCCTCCCAGAGTGCTGGGATTCCGGGCGTGAGCCACCCCGCTCAGACAGTCATACTAATCTCTGATCATGGTAAACCTCATCCAATGATCACTCGCATTTTCGAGCGTGGGAAGAGTTTTCTGAAAGGACATGCTACTTGCTCATCTTTGCAGAGAACCAAGCACACATGCCCGTGAAGTTCTTTGAAAGCACAGGAGTAAAAACCTTGACCTTCAAGTGGAAGCTAGGCACATGCACTGTTTTTGATAACACAGGAGGAAAGAAGGACCAGTGCCTAGCTCAGTGCCTGGCACTCAGAAGAGGGCACGCTCAAATATTTTCTGACCTGCGGAAAGAACCTAGCAAGAATATACACCGCGTTTCCCCAAAAATAAGACAGGGTCTTATATTTATTTTCCCTCAAGAAGACACCCTAGGCCGGGCGCGGTGGCTCACTCCTGTAATCCTAGCTCTCTGGGAGGCCGAGGCGGGAGGATCGCTCGAGGTCAGGAGTTCGAAACCAGCCTGAGCAAGAGCGAGACCCCGTCTCTACTATAAATAGAAAGAAATTAATTGGCCAACTAATATATATACAAAAAAAAAAAAAATGAGCCAGGCATGGTGGCGCATGCCTGTAGTCCCAGCTACTTGGGAGGCTGAGGCAGGAGGATCGCTTGAGCCCAGGAGTTGGAGGTTGCTGTGAGCGAGGCTGACGCCACAGCACTCACTCTAGCCTGGGCAACACAGTGAGACTCTGTCTCAAAAAAAAAAAAAAGAAGAAGACACCCTAGGGCTTATTTTCAGGGCATGTGTTATTTTTTTTTTTAAGTGCGGTACAACAATCTCCATTGATTCCAATAGAGTTAAGTCGCCTTCTTCTGGAACATCATCATCACTCTCCAAACCCCAAATCCCATCCTGAATGTCTTGCGACTCTATTTCCTTTATAGCCACCGGCCCCGATCTCTCCTGTGGAGCACTAGAGCTCTCACGGGGCAGATGAGAAGGGCTGCTCGTGGTCTTTCCTGCTCCTCAAGGACATGCATGGGTTGTGCAGATGCGCTGCGCAGCCACACCCATCACTAGGGCTTATTTTCATAGCCACGCCCACCACTAGGGCTGATTTTCATAGCCACGCCCACCACTAGGGCTTATTTTTATAGCCACGCCCACCACCAGGGCTTATTTTCATGGCCATGCCCATCACCAGGGCTTATTTTCATAGCCACGCCCATCACTAGGGCTGATTTTCGGGGTAGGGCTTCTATTGTGCACATGCTTAGACATCCTGCTAGGGCTTGTTTTATGGATAGGGCTTATTTTTGGGGAAACACAATATAATGAATGGGGAAGCTGTCGAAACAGTAAGATGCCAGGGAAACTGAATATATTTAAAGAACATAAAGAGAAAACCAATGTAGTATAGACAGACGAGTGGGAAGATGACAGTATTTTCTTCCACACTGAAAAATTATCTCCAGGATTCTAGGAGTATGTCTCCCTTTGGTGCTTCTGCCAATGCTAGAATATCGTGCACACACCATAAATACTGGTTGACTGTATGAGCCACAGTAACGCAGTTGCCCTCCCTAAACTTCTTTTTTTGACAGGTGACAATATATTTAAAAAAAATTTTTTTTTGAGACAGAGCCTCACTCTGTTGCCCAGTCTAGAGTGAGTGTTGTGGCGTCAGCCTAGCTCACAGCAACTTCCAACTCCTGGGCTCAAGCGATCCTCCTGCCTCAGCCTCCCAAGTAGCTGGGACTACAGGCACATGCCCAGCTAATTTTTTCCATATATTTTTAGTTGGCCAATTAATTTCTTTCTATTTTTAGTAGAGACAGGGTCTCGCTCTTGCTCAGGCTGGTTTCGAACTCCTGACGTTGAGCGATCCTCCCGCCTCGGCCTCCCAGAGTGCTAGGATGACAGGCGTGAGCCACCGCACCCAGCCTTATTTTTAAATTTTAAATTCTGAAATATTTCAACAATGGAGAAAATAGGATAGCATACACCCCGTTATTCCTTACTCAAATTGGACACAGGCTAACGCCACCCTTTCTGGTGTTTTGAGTCTAATAGTAAGTGCCATTCCATGTCAAACTACCCTCAAAATTTTAATAATAAACACATGTCTTTGGGATGACACTGTTACTGTTCAAAATGATTCAGCCCAAGGAGCAAGTGAAGTAAAGAAATAGTTCTGAAAATGTTCCCCACTGGATTAAGAGATGAACAAAATGAAACAATGGAAAAAATAGCCCCAGAATATCTACCTTTTCATTTGTATATATATATGAATATGCATATATTAGAAAGAGAAATATCTATATACTTAAATCAGTTTAAAGGGAGTAAAATGGCAGTTTGTGTGTGGTTTTTTTGTGGTCAGACCAGTACCTCCTGTTTTTTTGTTTTTTGGTTTTTTTTGAGACAGAGTCTCGCTTTGTTGCCCAGGCTAGAGTGAATGCCATGGCCTCAGCCTAGCTCACAGCAACCTCAGACTCCTGGGCTCAAGTGATCCTCCCGAATAGCTGGGACTACAGGCATGCACCACCGCACCCAGCTGATTTTTTTCTATTTTTAGTTGTTTGGAGAATTTCTTTCTATTTATAGTAGAGGTGGGGGTCTCACTCTTGCTCAGGCTGGTCTCGAACTCCTGACCTTGAGCGATCCTCCCGCCTCGGCCTCCCAGAGTGCTAGGATGACAGGCGTGAGCCACCACACTGGCCCCTCCTGTTCTTTCATATGAGAGATGGGCTTTGTGTTTTTAGCCATGAAAACCAAAGTCCCATCAGTCTGGGGTTTTAATTGCCCAGACCCTCTTCCCCGCCCCCAGACTCCCTGACAGTGAGAGGGGCGCTCCTATAAGCTCTCCACTGACCCAGAAAAGTCACCAGGTAAAACCAGGACCTGAAAACTGCAGAGGGCTTAAGGATCTGAGCCCGTCAGCCTCCCAGCTTCCAACGGCCTTCCACTGAGAACACGTGTGTTACCGAGTGGCATTCTCCAGCCAAATGCAAGCTGACTGACCTGCTTCTGAAGTTCTAGCCCCAAGCTGAAGGTGGGACAGAAAGTTCATTAGAAAAGGTGAAAGAGCCAGGCATGGTGGAGCATGCCTGTAGTCCCAGCTACTCGGGAGGCTGAGGCAGGAGGATCGCTTGAGCCCAGGAGTTAGAGGCTGCAGTGAGCTATGACAGACACCACCACTGCCCTCCAGCCTGGGTGACAGAGAGAAACCCCACCTCTAAAAAAAAAAAAATAAATTTTAAATGTGAAAGAAATAAGCATAATATCAAAGCAGAGCCCCAGGAGTAAGAAATCACTACTAGAAATCAGTCATTGGGGATTTTCTGACTCATTTAAAATTCCCTCTGGGGGGGTCTATACAGTGTTCTTTCACTTCTGCCCGTTCTGTTTTCCTCGAATAATTCCTCCTCCTGAAAGCCAATCTAGAGGCACCTGCTTACAGCATTTGGAGCTGTCACATTGCCACCAAAACTCATCAGCGTTCCTCTAAAGGGGAGAATAAATGTCATTAAAAGAACAGACCGCCAACGTTTTATGTGGCTGTTGCAATGAACTTCCACATTTGCTTCTTGGATAAAGTTTCCGATTTTTGAAGCCGTGCTTTGAAAAGGAAGAAAGCCAGCATCCTGCCTGCAGATGGACCCAAGGAAATAATAAATACGGAAGCGAATGTCGAGTGGAACGTGATGGTAAGGACATCAAGCAATGTGGATTTATAGAGCCCAGCCACCATGACACATTTGTTTCTGATTTAAGTTGATTAAGACCACTTTGTTTCTTTTTCTGCTACCACATGCAACCTTTAAGAAAGAAAAAGAAGACAGGGGATACTTTTTTTTTTTTTTTGCAGGGATTCCAGACTTCAGCATTGCAATGTCAATGCAGAAGAAAAACACCGAACGCATGTCCTGCCAGGGGGACTGCACCTGTCAGCTGTGGTACTTACTACAGTTGCTCAGACTGTTGTTCTGCGCACAGAGAGAGCTGCCACCACATGAATCAAGGCAGGAGCTGTGGAGGCATCTTTGGTCTCCTTCCTGACATGGGGTCTGACCTAGAGAGGGGAGGAAAGGAAAGATGATGGCATTGATCATCTGCAAATCCCTCACCCTAAGATCTAAAACATAGCAGCGTCTGGTGGAGCTGAGAAATGACACAACTCTAATTTCCTTTCAATTTCTGCAAAAAAATGTCAAGCACATGTTGGAGAGGTGCTTTCCGGATTCATTTTCCTGGCAACTAAATACAATCCGGGTATTCTAAAGTAGGAAGGAAGGAATAAGAGACCAACCACACTTAAAAACAAAACAAACAAAAACAAACAAACAAAAAAAAACAACAGGTGGTTGTTGGTTTGGTTTTAATGGAAAAAATAGTGCTTTCTGTTTACATGGCCACCTATAGTTGATTACAAAATAAAATTCAAGTGGTTTGAGGGAGTGAGAGCCATATAAAGATCTTGGGATTCCGGATATTACATTGAATTAACATTTAATCAAGTTTCATTTAATTTGACTCCTTTTCTCCCAACTGTAGTCTTCCTTCTAGGGCAAATGGTTTTCTTAATAATAAAGAGGGCATCAACAGCCACACAATAGGGTTACTCCATCATGATACAAGTCTTCTGCAGCTGTTATCCATATTTTCGGTATATCCTTGGAAAGTGTCATTGGCCTAGCTGTGACGACTTGAGAGCCAGGTTTCTTGTTTCCAAGCAAATGACAACAGTAACATCAGCGTTTGCTCTAATGGCTTTTCCTTAAGGTACATGGAGAGGAAACTGCTTTTCCCATTGATTTTCTGGTCATTTGTAGATTAAATGGATAAGGAAATAAATCACTGCCCATTGTCTCCCTCTCTCTCTCTCTCTTACCCATTACGGTCAATTACTTTCAGACATGTCATCTGAAATCTAGACACTCCTACAAGGCACTTTTAAATATAAATAACAGTATGTGGGTATGCATACTCTTTCTTATCTATAATTCTAAGATAATGTTTATAATACTGGACTCTTTTTCCTTTCGAGTAACACTAATGTGCAGCATAATATATCACAGCTTTGCAGAAAAGCTACGCCCTTTTTTCCTTCTTTTTTTAAATTTTATTTCTTTTTATTCTTTATTATTTCTTTCTTTCTTTTTTTTTTTTTCTGTTCATGCCACACACTAAACTTTTCTCTTTGTGGCAGCTTTCCCCCACAGAACAGTCACCTGAGTCAGCCATGCCGTTTAGGTGTTTCACCCCAACCCTTCGCCCTAAGCAGGGGTCCTCAAACTTTTTAATCAGGGGGCCCGGGTCACTGTCCCCCAGACCGTTGGACAGTGCGCACTGCGGGCCCGGGACGAGTCGGCTGCACAGCAGGACAGGCAGCGGCGGCAAAAACATCTAGGGGACCGGGTAAATGTCCTCGGCGGGCCGCGTGTGGCCTTCGGGCCGCAGTTTGAGGACACCTGCCCTGAGGGGATGGTTTCTCTGCAGAAGTTGCTTGAGAATGGTATTTGCAACAAGAAAGGGTTTCCTGGCTCGCTGGGGCCGTGAGGGCCACCCTGCCGGGCCATCTGGAATTATGCATGCCGGAGTCCTACTAAAGCACCCGGCAACTTCAGACCTTTCGCTTTATTTCCAAGGAAAGGCCCGCCATCCTAAAGGAAGGTTCCAGAAGCAGCAGGCCGCACTCACTGTTGCTGCAGTTTTCCTCGTCACTCCCGTCCTTGCAGTCCTCGTCTCCGTCACACTGGAAGGCGCTGGGGACACACTGTCCGTTCCTGCACTCCACCAGCCCCTGGCTGTGACAGGCTGGGAGGGAGACACGGCAATGACAGTCACTCGGCGAGCTCCTCCTCAGGCTGCCCGTCCCGCAGACGACACCTGCTTACCAGCCTCCACCGAGAAACAGTGTTCTGCACACACACACTCACACACACACACACACACACTCACACACACTCACACTCACACACACTCACACACACTCACACTCACACACACTCACACACAGTCACACACACACGCACACTCACACACACACACACACTCACACACACAGTCACACACACACTCACACACACTCACACACACAGTCACACTCACACTCACACTCACACACACTCACACACACTCACACTCACACACACTCACACACAGTCACACACACACGCACACTCACACACACACACACACTCACACACACAGTCACACACACACTCACACACACTCACACACACAGTCACACACACACTCACACACACTCACACACACACACAGTCACACACACACTCACACACACACACTCTCACACACTCACACACACAGTCACACACACACTCACACACACTCACACACACACACTCACACACACTCACACACACACACACTCACACACACTCACACACACTCACACACACACACTCACACACACACGCACACACACACACTCACACACACTCACACACACACTCACACACACTCACACACACACACACTCACACGCACACTCACACACACACACACTCTCACTCACACACTCACACACACACTCACACACACACTGACACACACACTGACACACTCACACACACACTGACACACACACACTGACACACACTCACACACACACTGACACACACACACACTGACACACACACTCACACACACACACTGACACACACACACACACTCACACACACAGACACACAGACACACACTGACACACTCACACACACACTGACACACACACACACACTCACACACACTGACACACACACACTCACACACACTCTCACACACACACTCACACACACACACTCACACACACTCACACACACACTGACACACACACACTGACACACACACACACTGACACACACTCACACACACACTCACACACACACACTCACACACACACACTCACACACACTCACACACACACTGACACACACACACTGACACACACACACACTGACACACACTCACACACACACTCACACACACACACACTCACACACACACACACTGACACACACTCACACACACACACTGACACACACACACTCACACACACACACAGACACACATACACACACTGACACACTCACACACACACTGACACACACTGACACACACTCACACACACTGACACACACACACTCACACACACTCACACACACTCTCACACACACACTCACACACACACACTCACACACACTCACACACACACTGACACACACACACTCACACACACACACTGACACACACACACTCACACACACTCACACACACAGACACACACTCACACACACACTCACACACACTGACACACACACACTCACACACACTGACACACACACACACTGACACACTCACACAAACTCACACACACTCACACTCACACACACTCACACACACACTCACACACACACCCACACACTCAGGTGTGTTGTCATTCTTTCTTTTTTTTTTCGATTCTAAACATTTTGGAAAAGGAGAGTTTTCTTTCTAGAACTTTCCTTGCCTCATTAAATAGCATTGACTAAAAATTAATTTTTTCGAGAACTGCATGATTGTTTTTTTTAATTTTTATTTTTTTTCGTTTTTGTTTTTGTTTTCTTTCAAACTCACACTACACCATTTTATTTATTTATTTATTTATTTATTTATTTATTATTTTTTATTATATTTTTCATTTTTGTTTATTTTTTTTTAACTCACACTATACCATTTTATTTATTTATTTCTTTGAGACGGAGTCTCACTCTGTTGCCCAGGCTAGAGTGAGTGCCATGGCGTCAGCCTCGCTCACAGCAACCTCCAACTCCTGGGCTCAAGCGATCCTCCTGCCTCAGCCTCCCCAGTAGCTGGGACTACAGGCATGCGCCACCATGCCCGGCTAATTTTTTTTTTCTATATATTTTTAGTTGGCCAATTTTAATTTCTTTCTATTTTTTTTTAGTAGAAATGGGGTCTTGCTCTTGCTCAGGCTGGTCTCGAACTTTTGACCTTGAGCCATCCTCCTGCCTCGGCCTCCCAGAGTCCTGGGATTACAGGCGTGAGCCACCCGCGCCCGGCCTGCATGATTGTTATTAACGAGAATAGTAGTGCTGCTGATAAAATCTACAATTCATAAAGTGCTTATTGGTATATGGCAAGAGCTGTGCTAGGTGCACTGTGCTTACAACCTCAAATCCTCATAAAAATCTTGCAAAGTAGATATTGTCGTGTTTATTGTAAAGTTGAGAAAACTGAAGTTTAGAGAGTTTACGGCCTGTCTCAAAATCACGTGTAATCCAGATATTTCTGCTGGCCTGTTAAGAGGTATGGCCAGAATGTGAAGGCAAGCTTTTCTGACTCCAAGCCCAAATATTTCATTCTATATCTATCTGACCTAATGAGCCAAAAAAAAAAAAAATATATATATATATATATATATATATATATGGCAAAGAACTCACATAGCACCCAATACACAATAAACACTTTATTTCAAAACTTGTCTGTAGCATCTGATATTTAAAAAGGATGGTCTAGTGTGTCCACTAACTTTCCAATTCCCATAGGTTCTCTAAATTCTATGCCTACTGCCTTTTAGGGCATTAGAAACCCATGCATCACGTGACCTCAGCCTCCCCTGAGTGACTCTCAATATTACCACCCCCTGTTCTTGAATCAAGGCCCCACACCAGAAAGGTTATGCTTCAGTGTGCTCAAGATCCACGAAGATGCAGTCCACTCTTCCACTGTGTCCACTGAGCAAGGACTCAGGTGACATTTCAGTTCAAATTCAGAGAATTGGAGAGCTAGTCGTTCATTGTATTTGTTCGACTTTTCAGACGACTTTTCTAACGTCAAAGAGCCACTATGTAATCCACATATTTCTGCTGGCCTCAAATGATAAGCCAATCAAATAGTCAATCTCATAATTTTTCTTTACTACTAGAGGGCAAAAGATGAAATAAAAAGTTTAATTCGTTCCAATGTGCATAAAATATATCCCCATAACGCTTTCAGCTCAATCTGGACTCTCTTTGAAAACCTTACTGCTTCTGTTCAATCATTTTTATTATTCCCTACTACCGTGTTTCCCCGAAAATAAGACAGGGTCTTATATTTATTTTTCCTCAAGAAGACACCCTTGGGCTCATTTTCAGGGGATGTGTTTTTTTGTTTTGTTTTGTTTTGTTTTTTTAAGGATGGTTCAACCATCTACATTGGTTCAAATAGAGTGAAGTCGTCTCCTTCTGGAACATCATCCTCACTCTCTAAACCCCGAATCCCATCCTGAATGTCTTGCGACTCTGTTTCCTTTAGAACCACTGGCCCCGATCTCTCCTGTGGAGCACTAGAGCTCTCACGGGGCGGATGAGAAGGGCTGCTCGTGTTCTTTCCCGCTCTGACGACACGCATGGGTTGTGCAGATGCGCTGCGCAGCCACGCCCCTCACTAGGGCTGATTTTCATAGCCACGCCCCTCACTAGGGCTGATTTTCATAGCCACGCCCACCACTAGGGCTGATTTTCATAGCCACGCCCACCACTAGGGCTGATTTTCATAGCCACGCCCATCACTAGGGCTGATTTTCATAGCCACGCCCACCACTAGGGCTGATTTTCATAGCCACGCCCACCACTAGGGCTGATTTTCATAGCCACGCCCATCACTAGGGTTTATTTTCGGGGTGGGGCTTCTATTGCCCACATGCTTAGACATCCTGCTGGGGCTTACTTTATGGGAAGGCCTTATTTTTGGGGAAACACGGTAGGAATGCTATATTTTCTAGGGAGAAAAAAGGGTGAATAGCCATAGTTGTTATTAATTTGGTAACGTAAAAACTAGCTGAACATTTCCATTCACCCCAGAAACACAATCGGCTATAAAATTATGCTTAATTATCACACACTTCCTTTGTAGCTCTGTGAGCATTAAATAAAGGCTCTCTTCTCTTTGCAAATCCTCTCCATGTTCCTCATGACCACAGAGGGTCCCTGAGAACATACCTGGAGGCTCCTACCAGGGAGCTCAGCTACTTATATATTGTTTCCAGAAGAAAACCCCCGGCCTCAGGAAAGAGCGACACCTTTGATGAAGTTACAGAAGCATCAAGGTGATCCAAGGAGTCATGAGAGAGAAAACAGACACCCACGTGGCCACATCGGCCAAATTAAGCTTGGGGTTTTGGGGATCGAGGCCTGGCAGGTGGACACACAGCACTGATATTGTCATCACGCCACTCAATTAGGCTAGAACCAAAGTATAAGGGTGCTGTTAATGTGTGTGTGTGTATATATATATATATATATATATATATATATATATTTTTTTTTTTTTTTTTTTTTTTTTTTGAGACAGAGTCTCGCTTTGTTGCCCCGGCTAGAGTGAGTGCCGTGGCGTCAGCCTGGCTCAAACAATCCTCCTGCCTCAGCCTCCCAAGTAGCTGGGACTACAGGCATGCGCCACCATGCCTGGCTAATTTATATATATATACATATATATGTATATATATATATATTAGTTGGCCAATTAATTTCTTTCTATTTTTATAGTAGAGATGGGGTCTCACTCTGGCTCAGGCTGGTTTTGAACTCCTGACCTTGAGCAATCCACCCACCTTGGCCTCCCAGAGTGCTGGGATGACAGGCATGAGCCACAGCGCCTGGTCAAGGATGCTGTTTAGACAGTGAGTCTTTCTTTTTGAGACAGAGTCTCACTCTGTTGCCCGGGCTAGAGTGAGTGCCGTGGCGTCAGCCTCGCTCACAGCAACCTCCAACTCCTGGGCTCAAGCGATCCTCCTGCCTCAGCCTCCCGAGTAGCTGGGACTACAGGCATGCGCCACCATGCCCGGCTAATTTTTTGTATATATATTTTTAGTTGGCCAATTAATTTATTTGTGTTTATAGTAGAGACGGGGTCTTGCTCTGGCTCAGGCTGGCCTCGAACTCCTGACCTTGAGTGATCCTCCCACCTCGGCCTCCCAGAGTGCCGGGATGACAGGCGTGAGCCACCGCGCCCGGCCTAGGCGGTGAGTCCCCACGCGGTCCCGGGCCCTGAGCCCCGCCTGACAACACGAGGAAGGGACCCCGGGTGCTCACAGCAGTTGGCCTCGTCGGACTTGTCCCCGCAGTCCTGGTCGCCGTCGCAGACCCACGCCGCGGCGATGCAGCGCCCGTCCCCGCAGCGGTGCTCCCGCGTGGGGTGGCAATCTGGGGAGAGAGGGACGCGTGAGGGTGCAGGGAGCCGGCTCCGCGGACAAGCCACGACACGACAAGCCCGCCCGGCCGCAGCTCGGCCACCCTCTCTGTTCACACGACCGGGCGCGAACACAAGCAAAACGCCAGAAATGCCCCCCGCCACCCCCGGTGTGCCCTGCTGGGCACCAGCGCCGTGGGCGAGCGTGTCTGTCCTCCACGTCGGCGGGGGCTCTGCACGGCGGCCGGCCCGTGGCAGGGTCTCGTCACTCGGATTCAGCCGTCACGCCTTGTACACGCGTGTCGGTGTTATATATATCAATCCGTACCCTATAACTGTGCCCCATAACTGTACCCCATGCTCTGCACCCCATAAATGTGCCCCTTACTCTGCACCCCATAAATATGCCCCCTACTCTTACCCCATAAATGTACCCCATACTCTACACCCCATAAATGTACCCCATACTCTACACCCCATAAATGTACCCCATAAATATGCCCCCTACTCTGCACCCATAAATGTACCCCATACTCTGTACCCCATAAATGTACCCCATACTCTGTACCCCATAAATGTACCCCATACTCTGGACCCCATAAATGTACCCCATGCTCTGTACCCATAAATGTACCCCCTACTCTGTACCCCATAAATGTACCCCCTACTCTATACCCCATACTCTGTACCCCATAAATGTACCCCATACTATGTACCCCATAAATTTACCCCATAAATGTACCCCATGCTATGTATCCCATAAATGTACCCCATACTCTGTACCCCATAAATGTATAGCTATAAATAAAATGAGATAAAAGTAAACTATTTCCAGGCCAGGCTCGGTGGCTCACACCTGTCATCCCAGCACTCTGGGAGGCCGAGGTGGGAGGACTGCTCAAGGTCAGGAGTTTGAGACCAGCCTAAGCAAGACTGAGACCCCGTCTCTACTATAAATAGAAATAAATTAATTGGCCAACTAAAAATATAAAGAAAAAATTAGCCGGGCATGGTGGTGCATGCCTGTAGTCCCAGCTACTTGGGAGGCTGAGGCAGGAGGATCGCTTGAGCCCAGGAGTTGGAGGTTGCTGTGAGCTAGGCTGACGCCATGGCACTCACTCTAGCCTGGGCAACAAAGCGAGACTATGTCTCAAAAAAAAAAAAAAAATATATAGTAAACTTTCCAAAGTAAGGTAACCCACACGGATCACCTGTGGAATGGTTTGTATACATTTATATTTTTCAATATTTTTTACAGATGTAGCAAAAGACAGCCAGACAGCGCTCCCAGAAGCCACCACGTTTCCCAGCACGGGGCTATCTCTGACACTCGCCACCCCAGACATTCCTCCGATCATAGTCCTGATTTCTCCCAAACATCCCTTTCAATGCCATCTACTGCTGAATATCATATCAGTATCATATCAGTATCTTATCAGTATCATATCAATATCATAGCAATATCATGGTGATATCATATCAATATCATACCAGTGTCATATCAGTATCATAGCAATATCATATCAATATCATATCAATACCATATCAGTATCATATCAATATCATAGCAGTATCATAGCAATATCATATCAGTATCATAGCAATATCATATCAATATCATATCAATACCATATCAGTATCATATCAATATCATATGAGTATCATATCAGTATCTTATCAGTATCATATCAATATCATAGCAATATCATGGTGATATCATATCAATATTATATCAGTGTCATATCAGTATCATATCAATATCATATCAATACCATATCAGTATCATATCAATATCATATCAGTTTCTTATCAGTGTCATATCAATATCATATCAATGTCATATCAGTGTCATATCAGTATCATATCAATATCATATCAGTATCATATCAATATCATATCAGTATCATATCAGTATCATATCAATATCATAGCAGTGTCATATCAATATCATAGCGATATCATATCAATATCATCTAATACCCAACACTGACCAATCGCGTTTGTCCAGGGTGCGTTCTCGGCCCAGCCTGCTCCTGTGTTCCTATTTCGAAGTCCCTATGTCACTCAAGAACATACTGCCTAAAAATCGTAGAGCTAAACCCAAAGCTAAAAAGGTAAATAGGCGAGAGGAACTCTGCTGATTTGAATCCCCAAGATGGAACGCAGAATTGAACGTGAACTCTTCCGAAGGTACGTTCGTTCTTTAAAAGAATATTGGCATCTGCCCATAAGACAAATTCATGCGCCACCCTAACCCTAGTTGTAGCTACTTGCACACATAGTCCCTGTCGTGCTTCGGAATCAAACAAAGGAGGGGTCTTTAGTCACACGTGACAAGGGGAGAAGGCAGAGACAATGTGTCTGCCTGCAAAGTCTTGCTCAAGAGCTCAAAATCTGAACCTAAGCCACTGGCTCTAGGCAGAGAAGCAGCAAAAGACTTTTTGAGGAGGGAAAAAAAACCCCACAAAACTATTAACACATTGACAACTTTAACCCATCCTTTCATCCCCACTTCCTTGATATTTCCTCAGCGTGCCTGATCATGCACAGAGGGACACGTTTGCATGGAAGACATGCCTGCCACCAGTGACTGAACCCACTTGTCTTGCACACACAAGAAACCAACCATTTGGGGTTTCAACCTGGCCATGCTATTCACGTGCAACGAGCTGCAGGTCCTCGACTATGGAGTTCTGTGATTTTCCGATGGAAGCCACCAGGGACGAGACGCGGTGCCACTTACCGCAGTTTTGCTCATCACTCAGGTCTCCACAGTCGTCATATCCGTCACACACGAGGCTGAGATCCAGGCACTTGCCCGTGTTGCAACGAAACAGATTGTCGCTGCAGTCTGCAAATGGGAGAAGCCAGCGGTGAGTCGTCGGAACAGCACAGAGTGTCGCTGCGGCGCTGTGTCTGGTAAAAGCCTGTCGAGGAAGGGAACCCCCAACGGTGACCTGGTCCACACCTGTTGTTTGGCGGGCGAGGAGACTGGCACAGAGAGACCCGACGACTAGCTCGAGGTCACCTAACAAGTTACCGTGCAACCTCGACTAGAACCTTCCGGCTCCCAAGCCAAGGGCTTTGAGCACTTGCTGAGCAATTTTTTTTTCTCTGATTTCCACTTTATGTCTCCCGAAAGCTCCCTGATAGTCGAAGATCAGGGGAGACATTCTCAATTCATCATACTAATAGTTCCCAATCACTGGGAGGCCGAGGAGGGAGGATCGCCCAAGGTCAGGAGTTCGAGACCAGCCTGAGCAAGAGCGAGAGCCCCGTCTCTACTAAAAATAGAAAGAAATTAATTGGCCAACTCAAAATATATAGGAAAAAAAAATTAGCCGGGCATGGTGGCGCATGGCTGTAGCCCCAGCTACTCGGGAGGCTGAGGCAGGAGGATCGCTTGAGCCCAGGAGTTTGAGGTTGCTGTGAGCTAGGCTGATGTCACGGCTCTCTAGCCCGGGCAACAGAGTGAGACTCTGTCTCAGAAAATAATAATAATAATTCCCAATCAAATTCCTGTTCAAACAGAATAAATAACCTCCACAGGGGGTGAGTGGATCTTTCCTAAAAATGCTTTCTTTACAGTGGAAGTCTAGGGCTGTCAATGGTAAGCACAAACATAATGGAGACAAGGAGTCATTTAGATTCTAGAGTTATTTCTTTTCCTATAAATTTTATTGCTTAAGTCCATTGAATTTTTCATCGCATGATCCTTATCCAAATAAATACATACTGCCCGAAGGTTATGGTGGCAAGATGAGAAAAGAAATGAGGTCATCTCAGGAAGCTTGTAGTTGGATGCTGAGATAAATAATACACAGGGACACAGTTTCCCAATTTTAGTAAGATAAGGTGTTTTTACTTGGGTAAAGCAGAATTCCTATGCTGGTTCTGCCATCCACTAGCTGTGCGACTTCTAGTATATTCGTTCAGCTCTAGGAGTCTGTGAATTGATCTATGAAATTGTGGTAAAAATCAGCCACTTCATAGGGTTGGAGAGAAGAATTTAATAAAATAATGTGTATAAGGCACCAAGACAAATCCACAGGGAAAGAATGCCCTTTTCAACAAGTGGTGTTGGGACGATTAGATATTAAATAGGCAAAAAAAAAAAAAGCGAGCTCTCACCTTCACTTCAAATCATACACAAACATTAACCCCAAATGGGTCATAGACTCAAATATAAGTGTGAAAATTATGAAGCTCCTAGACCAAAACATAGGGAAAAAAATCTTTGTGGCCTTGGGTTATGCAAAGAGGTCTTAGCTATGACACCAAAAGTACAAGTAATAAAAGAAAAAAAATTAATAATAAATGAGCTTCATGAAAATTAAAAATATTTGTGGGATTCAAAAGACATTAAGAAAAATAAAGACAAGTCACATACGGAAAAAAATATTTGCAAATCCCATGTATCACAAAAGACTTATACTAGAGTATATACAAAACTTTTACACTCTTCACTCTGACGTATAACCATATAATAAAAAAAAAAGAAAAAAAGAAAAAAAAAAAAACTTTTACACTCAATAATAAGATACCAAGTTCGATTACAAATGAACAAAAGAATTATTAATAAATACAAAGTCTTTGTGAAACATAAATGACTAATCAGCACATGAAAAGATATTCAAGATGATTAGTCATTAAGGAAAGGCAAATTAAAACCACAAGAATATATTATTACACATCCTTTAAAATAGATATAATTAAAAAGATGGATAATACCAAGTTTTGACAAGGATTTTCGGAAAACTGAAACTCTTATGTATCTCTGGTGAGAATATAAAATAGTTTGGAAAACACTTTGGAAGAGAGTTTAGCAGCTTCTTATAAAGGTAACTATGATCTTACCGTACAATTAATTAATTAATTCCACCCTTAGGGATCCACCCAAGAGAAATTAAACATGTATCAACCCAAAGATTTGTACATGGATTTTCGCAGCAGCATTATTTGTAATAGCCCAAAACTGGAAAAATTCTAAACACCAACTGGTAAATGAAACAAAATGTAATATAGCCATGCAATGGAATATTATTCAGTAATTAAAAGGATCCAACTACTGAGATATATGACAGTATTGATGAATCTCAAAAACGTTATGCCAAGTGAAAGAAGCCAGACACATAACCCATTTATGAAATTCCCTGAAAAAGCACATTTAGAGACAGAAATGAGAGCAGTGGTTATGGGTGGCTGGGGATTGATTGCAAATGGGTGGGAGAGAAATTCTGGGGAAAACACAAAAGTTCAAGAACTAGATTGTGGTGATGGTCGCACAACTCTATAAAGTTGCCAAAAATCCATAATAGGTGAAATTTATGGTATATAAATTATACCTTCATAAAGGTATGAAAATGTTTAAAATTAATATATGTCAAGAGTCTTGCATTTTTTTTTTTTTTTTTTGAGACAGAGTCTCACTCTGTTGCTCGGGCTAGAGTGCTGTGGCATCAGCCTAGCTCACAGCAACCTCAAACTCCTGGGTTCAAGCGATCCTCCTGCCTCAGCCTCCCGAGTAGCTGGGACTACAGGCATGCACCACCATGCCCGGCTAATTTTGTCTATGTATATTTTTAGTTGGCCAATTAATTTCTTTCTATTTTTAGTAGAGACAGGGTCTCGCTCTTGCTCAGGCTGGTTTCAAACTCCTGACCTTGAGCGATCCTCCCTCCTCGGCCTCCCAGAGTGCTAGGATGACAGGCATGAGCCACCGCGCCTGGCCGAGACTTGCATTTAATAGAAACTTGATGTCTTAAATGTGTTATCTTTTATCCCTCACTTAAAGTAAATTAATTGCAAAAATTAGGTAGCTTATAGTGGAGAAGGATTATCGAAGATGGACAGAATTTCAGTAGGGTGGATGTGATGAAAAGTTCAGCATGTTTCATGTAGAAGAAATAGCAAGGACAAAGGAAAGAGGTAAAACATGGGGGCACATTCGAAGGTCAGTCTACTTGGGTTGATGAGGACCAGAAATCCAGTGGTCAATAGTCCAGTCTCCTGACTCCCAGCTGATTGTTTCTTCTCACATAAAAGCCTGTATCTCATGCAACTGGTGGTAGACATCTCTTTACTATAAACATCCCACCCTTGGTGACCTTTCATTATCAAAAGTCTTTGGCATTAGGCTGGGCGTGGTGGCTCACGCCTGTAATCCTAGCAGTCTGGGAGGCTGAGGCGGGAGGATCGCTCAAGGTCAGGAGTTCCAAACCAGCCTGAGCAAGAGCGAGACCCCATCTCTACTAAAAATAGAAAGAAATTAATTGGCCAACTAAAAAAATATACAGAAAAAAATTAGCCAGGTGTGGTGGCGCATGCCTGTAGTCCCAGCTACTCGGGAGGCTGAGGCAGGAGGATCGCTTGAGCCCAGGAGTTGAGGTTGCTGTGAGCTAGGCTGACGCCACGGCACTCACTCTAGCCCGGGCAACAGAGTGAGACTGTGTCTCAAAAAAAAAAAAAAAAAAAAAAAAAAAGTCTTTGGCATTGATCAGCTAAACTGCTAGTAGCCACATCAAAATATCACACTTATATATACATGAATCATAAATCTCTATTTCAGGAAAGCAATCTTCTAAAAAAGAAAAAAAAAACCTTAAAACCTTAGAATCACATCATTTTAGGAGTGGCATGGGCCTCAGAGACCATCCATTCAAGGTCTTCATGAAGAAAGCGTGTATGGGAACAGGCACAAGCACACACGCATGCATACATATTGCTCACACTTATGCAGCTGCAGAACTTTGCAATTACTTTTTGTTTTTTTCCTCCCTTCAGTCTGAATAATTTTCGAATTTTCGAACAGCCACCTCAAGGGCAAATGTAAGAAGTATATTAACAAGAAGAGGTCCCTGTTATCACCTTGACAATGCTATTTTCTCCCATTCAGCAGAGGGCGCTATCTCCCAACCCTGCACCCCAATGCTGACGGGGGTACCCAACTCAGGGGTGCCTCTGAGTTGCAGAAATACTATGCCTTCCCGTGTCCTGAGGGCAGACTTGGGGAATCTGTGCATCGATATATATATGTGTTTCCTTGCAAAAAATTTAAAAAGTCTTTTTTGCTTTTTGCTTTAATATAAATTATTCCTGTAGGAAGTTTTGAATCAAAATGTTCGAATCAGCCATAACCGGAGGGGAAAAAGGCTTCTCATTTTGACCACAGGTGACAAGCACACATGCATTGCCCTGAAGTGGGAGTGGAAAATAGCTCTGCAGATTTTAAACTATGTGAATTAATTTCTTTTTATGCAACACGCTTTAATTTTTTTTTTTTTGATGCACTACTAGGGAATCAAACACTCCTTTCAGAATCTGATTAACCTGAGATCACACCAGAAATTCCCAAAGGTTTATGCGCCCCCCGTGAGGTCCACTCTGGACCCCTGGTAATTCGCGCTGAAATATTTCATTGGCGATATTTTAAAAATCAATGTCGTCACTTATTAAACTGATTCATCAATGGAGAGGACTCAGATTTAAAAAAAAAAAAATCCTGATTATTCACACAGGTGCAGATTCCAACTTTCCACTGTTATGACTTGCTGGGTTAGAGCCATTTCCAGAAGTTAGATACAAAATTGGCTGCCTTTGAGAAAACAGCTCGTTACTTTCCTAAGGTCTGTGTGGTTAGTAAACACACAAAGCCTTAACCCAGAGGCATTACACAGCCAGAAACCCACAGCAAATAGCAAAAATCACAGTGTCTCCTTTTATCGGAATTAACGTTTGCCTGAACCGAAAAGGGAGGTTGTCAGCTCGGTTTGGGATCAAGAAATCCAAATTCTGAAAACCCATTTGCTGCGATTTCCTTGCTCAATATAACCGAGCATAATTTTGCAGGACCCTAAGGTAGATGTTTTTCTAGATACACCTTTTCACTTTCTTAAGGAAAGCTTGGTACAAAACTGTTTCTTCTGAAGTTCTTGCCTGTTGATATTTATTTCAGTTTGGTATCTCATGCACACCCTATTCACCTTTGCCCCTCATTAAGTCAGAGCGGAAAGCTAAGAAACAGACAGCCGTTGTTTATCGAGGGCTTCGTTCAATTTGCTCAGTCTCTGTAAACATGAATGTGCTGCCTGGGCTCAAGGTGCAAGCAGGAATGCTCAGTTCTCACACACAGAATGTTAAAGATGGAAAGGACCAAGCATCCTGCAATCGGAGACCCTGTCACTTTGAGATGGCCAGGGTGTGTTCAATGGTCTGCCCACCATTGCTCAGCTCTTAAACAGCAAGAGCTGCGAGTCAACAGCTCTTGCTTATTGACGCCCTGGGTTCTTTCTGCTATTGGCTGCCAGCTCTAGAACAGGGTTTCTCAACTGCAGAGCCGTTGACCTTCTGGACTGGGCAGTTCTTCCCGCTGTTGGCCGCCGGCCCCGTGCAGCTAAGGATGTTTACCAGCATCTCTGGCCAGGAGCGCCTCCCCGCCCCCCACCGTTGTGAAAACAAAAAATGTCTCCATTTTTTTTGCATTGCAAAAATGCATTTTTGCAATGCAAAATGTCACCTAGATGGTTGAAAACTACTGTTCTAGAGCAGGGGTCCTCAAACTCCGGCCCGAGGGCCACATGCGGCCCACCGAGGACATTTATCCGGCCGCCCCGTGTTTTTGCCGCCGCTGCCTGTCCTGCTTAGCAGCCGACTGGTCCCGGGCCCACAGTGCGCATGCGTGGAATGTGCACCGCTCTCTCCAACGGTCTGAGGCACGGTGAGCTGGCCCCCTGTTTAAAAAGTGTGAGGACCCCTGTTAGAGTATATAGACATCACCTGAGTGCAAGTCCTTAGCTTTAATTCCATCTTTTCCATCAGCTCTCTTTACACAACCCAGCTCCCTGTAATCCTACTCTTTACCCAAAGAACTCACTGCCACTATTTTTTTGTGTGTGAGGGACGTACACAAAATGGAGTAGTATATAGCCATCAAAAAGATGAAAATCCTGTCATTTGCAACAACATGGGTGAAAATGGAGAACATCATGTTAAGTGAAGTGAGCCAACCACAGAAAGACAAACCTCACATGTTCTCACTCATATGTGGGAGTTAAGTATTTTGACAGTTTTGTTTGGCTTTGGGACATCTCTTTTGTTATATTGTTAACAGTCAACAAACATGAAAAAATGTTCAACATCTCTACTCATCAGGGAAATGCAAATCAAAACTACAATGAGCTATCACTTAACTCCCATGGAAAAAGTGGTCTTTATCAAAAAGTCCCAAAACAATCAATATTGGCGTGGATGCGGAGAGAGAGGAACACTCCTACCCT